>NC_056747.1:1301831622-1301967889 GCF_019279795.1 Protopterus annectens
TTGGTGTTAAAGGTCATGTCTCATGCCATTCTGTAGTGTGGGGTGTGGTGTTACATGTCATGTCTCATGCCATTCTGTAGTGTGGGGTGTGGTGTTACATGTCATGTCTCATGCCATTCTGTAGTGTGGGGTGTGGTGTTACATGTCATGTCTCATGCCATTCTGTAGTGTGGGGTGTGGTGTTAAAGGTCATGTCTCATGCCATTCTGTAGTGTGGGGTGTGGTGTTACATGTCATGTCACATGCTATTCTGTAGTGGGGGTGTGATGTTACATGTCATGTCTCATGCCATTCTGTACTGTGGGGTGTGGTGTTAAATGTCATGTCTCATGCCATTCTGTAGTGGTGGGTGTGGTGTTACATGTCATGTCTCATGCCATTCTGTAGTGTGGGGTGTGGTGTTACATGTCATATCACATGTTATTCTGTAGTGTAGGTGTGGTGTTATATGTTATGTCTCATGCCCTTATGAAGTGTGGGTGTGGTGCTACATGCCATGTCTCATGCCATTTTGCAGTGTGGGGTGTGAAGTTAAAGGTCATGTGTCATGCCATTCTGAAGTGTGGGGTGTGGTGTTACATATCATGTCTCATGCCATTCTGTAGTGTGGGGTGTGGTGTTACATATCATGTCTCATGCCATTCTGTAGTGTGGTGTGTGGTGTTAAAGGCCATGTCTCATGCCATTCTAGTGCGGGGTTACATGTCATGTCTCATACCATTCTGTAGTGTGGTGTGTGGTGTTAAAGGTCATGTCTCATGCCATTCTGTAGTGTGGGGTGTGGTGTTACATGTCATGTCTCATGCCATTCTGTAGTGTGGGGTGTGGTGTTACATGTCATGTCTCATGCCATTCTGTAGTGTGGGGTGTGGTGTTACATGTCATGTCTCATGCCATTCTGTAGTGTGGGGTGTGGTGTTACATGTCATGTCTCATGCCATTCTGTAGTGTGGGGTGTGGTGTTACATGTCATGTCTCATGCCATTCTGTAGTGTGGGGTGTGGTGTTACATGTCATGTCTCATGCCATTCTGTAGTGTGGGGTGTGGTGTTACATGTCATGTCTCATGCCATTCTGTAGTGTGGGTGTGGTGTAAAAGGTCATGCCTCATGCCATTCTGTAGTGTGGGTGGTGTTACATGTCATGTCTCATACCATTCTGTAGTGGGGGGTGTGGTGTTATATGTCATGTCACATGCTATTCTGTAGTGGGGGTGTGGTGTTACATGTCATGTCTCATGCAATTCTGTAGTGTGGAGTGTGATGTTACATGTCATGTCTTATGCCATTTTGTAATGTGGGGTATAGTGTTAAAGGTCATGTCTCAAGCCATTCTGTAGTGTGGAGTAACACGTCATGTCTCATGCCATTCTGTAATGTGGGGTGTGGTTTTACGTCATGTCTCATGCCCTTCTGTAATGTGGGTGTGGTGTTAAAGGTCATGTCTCATGCCATTCTGTAGTGTGGGGTGTGGTGTTACATGTCATGTCTCATGCCATTCTGTAGTGTGGGGTGTGGTGTTACATGTCATGTCTCATGCCATTCTGTAGTGTGGGGTGTGGTGTTACATGTCATGTCTCATGCCATTCTGTAGTGTAGCGTGTGGTGTTATATGTTATGTCTCATGCTATTCTGTAGTGAGGGTGTGGTGTTACATGTCATGTCTCATGCCATTCTGTAGTGTGGGGTGTGGTGTTACATGTCATGTCTCATGCCATTCTGTAGTGTGGGGTGTGGTGTTAAAGGTCATGTCTCATGCCATTCTGTAGTGTGGGGTGTGGTGTTACATGTCATGTCTCATGCCATTCTGTTGTGTGGGGGTTACATGTCATGTCTCATGCCATTCTCTAATGTGGGGTGTGGTGTTAAATGTTATGCCTCATGCCATTCTGTAGTGGGGTGTGTGGTGTTACATATCATGTCTCATGCCATTCTGTAGTGTGGGGTGTGGTGTTACATGTCATGTCTCATGCCATTCTGTAGTGTGGGGTGTGGTGTTACATGCCATGTCTCATGCCATTCTCTCGTGGGGTGTGGTGTTACATGTCATGTCTCATGCCATTCTGTAGTATGGGGTTACATGTCATGTCTCATGCCATTCTGTAGTGTGGGGTGTGGTGTTACATGTCATGTCTCATGCCATTCTGTAGTGTGGGGTGTGGTGTTAAAGGTCATGTCTCATGCCATTCTGTAGTGGGGGGTGTGGTGTTACATGTCATGTCACATGCTATTCTGTAGTGGGGGTGTGATGTTACATGTCATGTCTCATGCCATTCTCTAGTGTGGGGTGTGGTGTTACATGTCATGTCTCATGCCATTCTTTAGTGTGGAGTGTGGTGTTAAAGGTCATGTCTCATGCCATTCTGTAATGTGGGGTGTTGGGTTACATGTCATGTCTCATGCCATTGTGTAGTGTGGGGTGTGGTGTTAAATGTCTTGTCTCATGTCATTCTGTAGAGTGGGGTGTGGTGTTACATGTCATGTCTCATGCCATTCTGTAGTGTGGGGTGTGGTGTTAAAGGTCATGTCTCATGCCATTCTGTAGTGTGGGGTGTGGTGTTACATGTCATGTCTCATGCCATTCTGTAGTGTGGGGTGTGGTGTTACATGTCATGTCTCATGCCATTCTGTAGTGTGGGGTGTGTTACATGTCATGTCTCATGCCATTCTGTAGTGTGGGGTGTGGTGTTACATGTCATGTCTCATGCCATTCTGTAGTGTGGGGTGTGGTGTTACATGTCATGTCTCATGCTATTCTGTAGTGGGGGTGTGGTGTTACATGTCATGTCTCATGCAATTCTCTAGTGTGGGGTGTGGTGTTACATGTCATGTCTCATGCCATTCTGTAGTATGGAGTGTGGTGTTACATGTCATGTCCCATGCCCTTCTGTAGTGTGGGCGTACATGTCATGTGTGATGCCATTCTCTAGCGTGGGGGTGGTGTTACATGTCATGTCTCATGCCATTCTGTAGTTTGTGGGGTGTGGTGTTACATGTCATGTCTCATGCCATTCTGTAGTGTGGGGTGTGGTGTTACATGTCATGTCTCATGCCATTCTCTAATTTGGGGTGCGGTTTTACATGTCATGTCACATGCTATTCTGTAGGGGGGTGTGGGATTACATGTCATGTCTAATGCCATTCTGTAGTGTGGGGTGTGATGTTACATGTCATGTTGCATTCTATTCTGTAGTGATGGTGTGGTGTTGCATGTTATGTCTCATGCCATTGTGTAGTGTGGGGTGTGGTTTTACATGTCATGTTTCATGCCATTATGTAGTGTGGGTGTGATGTTACAAGTCATGTTTCATGCCATTCTGTAGTCTGGGTTGTGGTGATACATATCATGTCTCATGCCATTCTGTAGTGTGGGGTGTGGTGTTACATGTCATGTCTCATGCCATTCTGTAGTGTGGGGTGTGGTGTTACATGTCATGTCTCATGCCATTCTGTAGTATGGGGTTACATGTCATGTCTCATGCCATTCTGTAGGGCGGTGTTACATGTCATGTCTCATACCATTCTGTAGTGTGGGGTGTGGTGTTAAAGGTTATGTCTCATGCCATTCTGTAGTGTGAGGTGTGGTGTTACATGTCATGTCTCATGCCATTCTGTAGTGTGGGGTGTGGTGTTAAAGGTCATGTCTCATGCCATTCTGTAGTGTGGGATTTAAATGTTAAAGGTCATGTCTCATGCCGTTCTGTAGTGTGGGGTGTGGTGTTACATGTCATGTCTCATGCCATTCTGTAGTGTGGGGTAACATGTCATGTCTCATGCCAATCTGTAATGTGGGGTGCTGGGTTACATGTCATGTCTCATGCCATTATGTAGTGGGGGTGGGGTGTTAAATGTCATGCCTCATGAAATTCTGCAGTGTGGGCTGTTGTGTTACATGTCATGTCTCATGTGTTATGTAGTGGGGGTGGGGTGTTAAATGTCATGCCTCATGCCATTCTGTAGTGTGGGGTGTGGTGTTAGAGGTCATGTCTCATGCCATTCTGTAGTGTGGGGTGTGGTGTTACATGTCATGTCTCATGCCATTCTGTAGTGTGGGGTGTGGTGTTACATGCCATGTCACATGCCATTCTCTAGTGTGGGGTGTGGAGTTACATGTCATTTCTCATGCCATTCTGTAGTATGGGGTTACATGTCAAGTCTCATGCCATTCTATAGTGTGGGGTGTGGTGTTACATGTCAAGTCTCATGCCATTCCGTAGGTTGGGGTGTGTTGTTAGAGGTCATATCTCATGCCATTCTGTAGTGTGGGGTGTGGTGTTAGAGGTCATGTCTCATGCCATTCTGTAGTGTGGGGTGTGGTATTAAAGGTCATGTCTCATGCCATTCTGTAGTGTGCAGTGTGGTGTTACTTGTCATGTCTCATGCCATTCTGCAGTGTGGGGTGTGGTGTTACATATCATGTCTCATACCATTCTGTAGTGTGGGGTGTGGTGTTACATGTCATATCTAATGCCATTCTGTAGAGTTGGGTGTGGTGTTACATGTCATGTCTCATGACATCTGTAGTGTGGCGTGTGGTGTTACATATCATGTCTCATGCCATTCTGTAGTGTGGGGTGTGGTGCTACATGTTAAGTCTCATGCCATTCTGCAGTGTGGGTGTGGGGTTAAAGGTCATGCCTCATGCCATTCTGTAGTGGTGGGTGTGGTGTTACATGTCATGTCACATTCTATTCTGTAGTGCATGTGGTGTGTTACACGTCATGTCTCATGCCATTCTGTAGTGTGGGGTGTGGTGTTACATGTCATGTCTCATGCCATTCTGTAGTGTGGGGTGTGGTGTTAAAGGTCATGTCTCATTCCATTCTGTAGTGTGGGGTGTGGTGTTACATGTCATGTCTCATGCCATTCTGTAGTGTGGGTGGTGTTAATGTCATGTCCCATGCCATTCTGTAGTGTGGGGTGTGGTGTTACATGTCATGTCTCATGCCATTCTGTAGTGTGGGGTGTGGTGTTACATGTCATGTCTCATGCCATTCTGTAGTGTGGGGTGTGGTGTTACATGTCATGTCTCATGCCATTCTGTAGTGTGGGTGTGGTGTTACATATCATGTCTCATGCCATTCTGCAGTGTGGTGTTATATGTCATGTCTCATGCCATTCTGTAGTGTGGGTAGTGGTGTTATGTGTCATGTCTCTTGCCATTCTGTAGTATTGTGTGTGGTGTTAAAGGTCATGTCTCATTCCATTCTGTAGTGTGGGGTGTGGTGTTACATGTCATGTCTCATGCCATTCTGTAGTGTGGGGTGTGGTGTTACATGTCATGTCTCATGCCATTCTGTAGTGTGGGGTGTGGTGTTAAAGGTCATGTCTCATGCCATTCTGTAGTGGGGTGTGCTGTTTCATGTCATGTCTCATGCCATTCTGTAGTGTGGGCCTACATGTCATGTTTAATGCCATTCTGTAATGTGGGGTGTGGTGTTACATACCATGTCTCATGCCATTCTGTAGTGTTTGGTGTGGTGTTACATGTCATGTTACATGCTATTCTGTAGTGATGGTGTGGTGTTACATGTTATGTCTCATGCCATTGTGTAGTGTGGGGTGTGGTGTTACATGTCATGTCTCATGCCATTCTGTAGTGTGGGGTGTGGTGTTACATGTCATGTCTCATGCCATTCTTTAGTATGGGGTTACATGTCATGTCTCTTACCATTCTGCAGTGTGGGTTGGGGTGTTAAAGGTCATGCCTCATGCCATTCTGTAGTGTGGGGTGTGGTGTTACATGTCATGTCTCATGCCATTCTGTAGTGTGGGGTGTGGTGTTACATGTCATGTCTCATGCCATTCTGTAGTGTGGGGTGTGGTGTTACATGTCATGTCTCTTGCCATTCTGTAGTGTGGTGTGTGGTGTTAAAGGTCATGTCTCATGCCATTCTGTAGTGTGGGGTGTGGTGTTACATGTCATGTCTCATGCCATTCTTTAGTATGGGGTTACATGTCATGTCTCATGTCATTTTGTAATGTGGAGTGCAGGGTTAAAGGTCATGTCTCATGCCATTCTGTTGTGTGGGGTGTTAAATGTCATGCCTCATGCCATTCTGTAGTGTGGGTGTGGTGTTAGAGGTCATGTCTCATGCCATTCTGTAGTATGGGGTGTGGTGTTAAAGGTCATGTCTCATGCCATTCTGTAGTGGGGGTGTTAAAGGTCATGTCTCATGCCATTCTGTAGTGGGGTGTGCTGTTTCATGTCATGTCTCATGCCATTCTGTAGTGTGGAGTGTGGTGTTACATGTCATGTCTCATGCCATTCTGTAGTGTGGGGTGTGGTGTTAAAGGTCATGTCTCATGCCATTCTGTAGTGTGGGGTGTGGTGTTACATGTCATGCCTCATGCCATTCTGTAGTGAGGGTGTGGTGTTACATGTCATGTCTCATGCTATTCTGTAGTGTGAGGTGTGGTGTTACATGCCATGTCACATGCCATTCTCTTGTGTGTGGTGTTACATGTCATGTTTCGTGCCATTCTGTAGTATGGGGTGTGGTACGTCATGTCTCATGCTATTCTGTAGTGTGGGGTAACATGTCATGTCTCATGCCATTCTTTAGTATGGGTTTACATGCCATGTCTCAGGCCACTCTCTAGTGTGGGGTGTGGTGTTACATGTCATGTCTCATGCCATTCTGTAGTATGGGGTTACATGTCATGTCTCATGCCATTCTATATTGTGGGGTTATGTCATGTCTCATGCCATTCTGTAGTGTGGTGTGTTAAATGTCATGTCACATGTTATTCTGTAGAGTTGGGTGTGGTGTTACATGTCATGTCTCATGACATCGGTAGTGTGGCGTGTGATTTTACATGTCATGTCTCAAGCCATTGTGTAGTGTGGGATGTGGTGTTACATGTCATGTCTCATGCCATTCTGTAGTGTGGGGTGTGGTGTTAAAGGTCATGTCTCATGCCATTCTGTAGTGTGGGGTGTGGTGTTACATGTCATGTCTCATGCCATTCTGTAGTGTGGGGTGTAATGTTAAAGGCCATGTCTCATCCCATTCTGTAGTGTGGAGAGTGGTGTTACATGTTATGTCTCATGCCATTCTGTAGTGTGGGGTGTGGTGTTACATGTCATGTCTCATGCCATTCTGTAGTGTGGTGTGTGGTGTTATATGTTATGTCCCATGCCATTCTGTAGTATGGGGTTACATGTCATGTCTCATGCCATTGTGTAGTGTGGGGTGTGGTGTTACATGTCATGTCTCATGCCCTTCTGTAATGTGGGGTGTGGTGTTACATGTCATGTCTCATGCCATTCTGTAGTGTGGGGTGTGGTGTTACATGTCATGTCTCATGCCATTCTGTAGTGTGGGGTGTGGTGTTACATGCCATGTCACATGCCATTCTCTAGTGTGGGGTGTGGAGTTACATGTCATTTCTCATGCCATTCTCTAGTATGGGGTTACATGTCATGTCTCATGCCATTGTGTAGTGTGGGGTGTGGTGTTACATGTCATGTCTCATGCCCTTCTGTAATGTGGGGTGTGGTGTTACATGTCATGTCTCATGCCATTCTGTAGTGTGGGGTGTGGTGTTACATATCATGTCTCATGCCATTCTGTAGTGTGGTGCATGGTGTTAAAGGTCATGTCTCATGCCATTCTGTAGTGTGGGGTGTGGTGTTACATGTCATGTCTCATGCCATTCTGTAGTGTGGGGTAACATGTCATGTCTCATGCCATTCTGTAATGTGGGGTGAGATGTTACATGTCATGTCTCATGCCATTCTGTAGTGTGGGGTGTGGTGTTACATGTCATGTCTCATGCCATTCTGTAGTGTGGGGTGTGGTGTTACATGTCATGTCTCATGCCATTCTGTAGTGTGGGTGTGGTGTTACATGTCATGTCTCATGCCATTCTGTAGTGTGGGGTGTGGTGTTAAAGGTCATGTCTCATGCCATTCTGTAGTGTGGGGTGTGGTGTTACATGTCATGTCTCATGCCATTCTGTAGTGTGGTGTGGTGTTATATGTCATGTCTCATGCCATTCTGTAGTGTGGGGTGTGGTGTTACATGCCATGTCTCATGCCATTCTGTAGTGTGGGGTGTGGTGTTACATGTCATGTCTCATGCCATTCTGTAATGTGAGGTGTGGTGTTACATGTCATGTCTCATGCCATTCTGTAGTGTGGGGTGTGGTGTTACATGTCATGTCTCTTGCCATTCTGTAGTGTGGTGTGTGGTGTTAAAGGTCATGTCTCATGCCATTCTGTAGTGTGGAGTGTGGTGTTACATGTCATGTCTCATGCCATTCTGCAGTGTGGGTTGGGGTGTTAAAGGTCATGCCTCATGCCATTCTGTAGTGTGGGGTGTGGTGTTACATGTCATGTCTCATGCCATTCTGTAGTATGGGATGTGGTGTTACATGTCATATTTCATGTCATTATGTAGTGTGGGTGTGGTGTTACATGTCATGTCTCATGCCATTCTGTAATGTGGTGGTAAAGGTCATGTCTCATCCCATTCTGTAGTGTGGAGCGTAGTGTTACATATCATGTCTCATGCCATTCTGTAGGATGGGGTGGGGTGTTAAAGGTCATGTCTCATGCCATTCTGTAGTGTGGGGTGTGGTGTTACATGTCATGTCTCATGCCATTCTGTAGTGTGGGGTGTGGTGATAAAGGTCATGTCTCATACCATTCTGTAGTGTGGGTGATGTGTTACATGCCATGTCTCATGCCATTGTGTAGTGTGGGGTGTGGTGTTACATGTCATGTCTCATGCCATTCTGTAATGTGGGGTGTGGTGTTACATGCCATGTCTCATGCCATTCTGTAGTGTGGTGTGGTGTTACATGTCATGCCTCATGCCGTTCTGTAGTGTGGGGTGTGGTGTTACATGTCATGTCTCATGCCATTCTCTAGTGTGGGGTGTGCTGTTACATGTCATGTCTCATGCCATTCTTTAGTATGGTGTGGTGTTACATGTCATGTCTCATGCCATTCTGTAGTGTGGGGTGTGGTGTTACATGTCATGTCTCATGCCATTCTGTAGTGTGGGTGTGGTGTTAAAGGTCATGTCTCATGCCATTCTGTAGTGTGGGTGTGGTGTTAAAGGTCATGTCTCATGCCATTCTGTAGTGTGGGGTGTGGTGTTACATGTCATGTCTCATGCTATTCTGTAGTGTGGGTGTTAAAGTTCATGTCTCAAGCCATTCTGTAGTGTGTGGGTGTGCTGTTTCATGTCATGTCTCATGCCATTCTGTAGTGTGGAGTGTGATGTTACATGTCATGTCTTATGCCATTTTGTAATGTGGGGTATAGTGTTGAAGGTCATGTCTCATGCCATTCTGTAGTGTGGAGTAACACGTCATGTCTCATGCCATTCTGTAATGTGGGGTGTGGTATTTCATGTCATGTTTCATGTCATTCTTTAGTGGGGTGTGGTGTTAAAGGTCATGTCTCATGCCATTCTGTAGTATGGGGTTTGGTGTGAAAGGTCATGTCTCATGCCATTCTGAAGTGTGGGGTGTGGTGTAAAAGGTCATGCCTCATGCTATTCTGTAGTGATGGTGTGGTGTTACATGTCATGTCTCATGCCATTCTGTAGTGTGGGGTGTGGTGTTACATGTCATGTCTCATGCCATTCTGTAGTGTGGGGTGTGGTGTTAAAGGTCATGTCTCATGCCATTCTGTAGTGTGGGTGTGGTGTTACATGTCATGTCTCATGCCATTCTGTAGTGGGGGTGTTGTGTTACATGTCATGTCTCATGCCATTCTGTAGTGTGGGGTGTGGTGTTACATGCCATGTCACATGCCATTCTCTAGTGTGTGGTGTGGAGTTACATGTCATGTCTCATGCCATTATGTAGTATGGGGTGTGGTGTTACATGTCATGTCTCATTCCATTCTGTAGTGTAGGGTGTGGTGTTACATGTCATGTCTCATGCCATTCTGTAGTGTGGGGTGTGGTGTTACATGTCATGTCTCATGCCATTCTGTAGTGTGGGGTGTGGTGTTACATGTCATGTCTCATGCCATTCTGTAGTGTGGGGTGTGGTGTTATATGTCATGTCTCATGCCATTCTGTAGTGTGGGGTGTGGTGTTACATGTCATGTCTCATGCCATTCTGTAGTGTGGGGTGTGGTGTTAAAGGTCATGTCTCATGCCATTCTGTAGTGTGGGGTGTGGTGTTACATGTCATGTCTCATGCCATTCTGTAGTGTGGTGTTACATGTAATGTCTCATGCCATTCTGTAGTATGGGGTTACATGTCATGTCTCATGTCATTCTGTAGTGTGGAGTGTGGTGTTACATGTCATGTCTCATGCCATTCTGTAGTGTGGGCCTACATGTCATGTTTCATGCCATTCTGTAGTGTGGGTGTGGTGTTACATGTCATGTCTCATGACATTCTGTATTGTGGGGTGTGGTGCTACATGTCAAGTCTCATGCCATTCTGCAGTGTGGGTGTGGGGTTAAAGGTCATGCCTCATACCATTCTGTAGTGGTGGGTGTGGTGTTACATGACATGTCTCATGCCATTCTGTTGTGTGGGGGTTACATGTCATGTCTCTTACCATTCTGCAGTGTGGGTTGGGGTGTTACACGTCATGTCTCATGCCATTCTGTAGTGTGGGCCTACATGTCATATTTCATGTCATTATGTAGTGTGGGTGTGGTGTTACATGTCATGTCTCTTGCCATTCTGTAGTGTGGTGTGTGGTGTTAAAGGTTATGTGTCATGCCATTCTGTAGTGTGGAGTGTGGTGTTACACGTCATGTCTCATGCCATTCTGTAGTGTGGGCCTACATGTCATATTTCATGTCATTATGTAGTGTGGGTGTGGTGTTACATGTCATGTCTCATGCCATTCTGTAATGTGGTGGTGTGGTGTTACATGTCATGTCTCATGCCATTCTGTAGTGTGGAGTGGTGTTACATATCATGTCTCATGCCATTCTGTAGTGTGGGGTGTGGTGTTAAAGGTCATGTCTCATGCCATTCTGTAGTGTGGGGTGTGGTGTTACATGTCATGTCTCATGCCATTCTGTAGTGTGGGGTAACATGTCATGTCTAATGCCATTCTGTAGAGTTGGGTGTGGTGTTACATGTCATGTCTCATGACATTCTGTCGAGTGGGGTGTAATGTTACATATCATGTCTCATGCCATTCTGTAGTGTGGTGCGGTGTTAAAGGTCATGTCTCATTCCATTCTGTAGTGTCGGGTGTTGTGTTACATGTCATATCTCAAGCCATTTTGCAGTGTAGGGTGTGGTGTAAAAGGTCATGTCTATTGCCATTCTGTAGTGTGGGGTGTGGTGTTAAAGGTCATGCCTAATGCCATTCTGTAGCGTGGGTGTGGTGTTACATGTCATGTCATATGCTATTCTGTAGTGGGGGTGGTGTGTTACATGTCATGTCTCATGCTATTCTGTAGTGTGGGGTGTGGTGTTACATGCCATGTCACATGCCATTCTCTAGTGTGTGGTGTGGAGTTACATGTCATGTCTCATGCCATTATGTAGTATGGGGTTACATGTCATGTTTTATGCCATTCTGTAATGTGGGTGTGGTGTTACATGTCATGTCTCATGCCATTCTGTAGTGTGGGGTGTGGTGTTAAAGGTCATGTCTCATGCCATTCTGTAGTGTGGGGTGTGGTGTTACATGTCATGTCTCATGCCATTCTGTAGTGTGGGGTAACATGTCATGTCTCATGCCATTCTGTAATGTGGGGTGTTGGGTTACATGTCATGTCTCATGCCGTTATGTAGTGGGGGTGTGGTGTTAAACATCATGCCTCATGCCATTCTGTAGTGTTGGGTGTGGTGTTAGAGGTCATGTCTCATGCCATTCTGTAGTGTGGGGTGTGGTGTTAAAGGTCATGTCTCATGCCATTCTGTAGTGTGGGGTGTGGTGTTACATGTCATGTCACATGCTATTCTGTAGTGGGGGTGTGGTGTTACATGTCATGTCTCATGCCATTCTGTAGTGTGGGGTGTGGTGTTACATGTCATGCCTCATGCCATTCTCTAGTGTGGGGTGTGGTGTTTGAGGTCATGTCTCATGCCATTCTGTAGTGTGGGCTGTGGTGGTAAAGGCCATGTTTCGTGCCATTCTGTAGTATGGGGTGTGGTACGTCATGTCTCATGCTATTCTGTAGTGTGGGGTAACATGTCATGTCTCATGCCATTCTGTAATGTGGGGTGTTGGGTTACATGTCATGTCTCATGCTATTGTGTAGTGTGGGGTGTGGTGTTAAATGTCTTGTCTCATGTCATTCTGTAGTGTCGCGTAACATGTAATTTCTCATGCCATTCTGTAGTGAGGGGTGTGGTGTTAAAAGTCATGTCTCATGCCATTCTGTAGTGCGGGGTGTGGTGTTACATGTCGTGTCTCATGCCCTTCTGTAGTGTGGGTGTGGTGTTAAAGGTCATGTCTCATGCCATTCTGTAGTGTGGGGTGTGGTGTTAAAGGTCATGTCTCATGCCATTCTGTAATGTGGTGTGTGGTGTTACATGTCATGTCACATGCTATTCTGTAGTGGGGGTGATGTGTTACATGTCATGTCTCATGCCATTCTGTAGTGTGGGGTGTGGTGTTACATGTCATGTCTCATGCCATTCTGTAGTATGGGGTTACATGTCATGTCTCATGCCATTCTGTAGTGTGGGGTTACATGTCATGTCTCATGCCATTCTGTAGTGTGGGGTGTGGTGTTACATGTCATGTCTCATGCCATTCTGTAGTGTGGGGTGTGGTGATAAAGGTCATGTCTCATACCATTCTGTAGTATGGGGTGTGGTGTTAAAGGTTATGTCTCATGCCATTCTGTAGTGTGAGGTGTGGTGTTACATGTCATGTCTCATGTGTTATGTAGTGGGGGTGGGGTGTTAAATGTCATGTCTCATGCCATTCTGTAGTGTGGGGTGTGGTGTTAAAGGTCATGTCTCATGCCATTCTGTAGTGTGGGTGTGGTGTTACATGTCATGTCTCATGCCATTTTGTAGTGTGGGGTGTGATGTTAAAGGTCATGTCTCATGCCATTCTGTAGTGTAGGGTGTGGTGTTACATGTCATGTCTCATGCCATTCTGTAGTGTGGGGTGTGATGTTACATGTCATGTCTCATGCCATTCTGTAGTGGGGGTGTGGTGTAAAAAGGTCATGTCTCATGACATCTGTAGTGTGGGGTGTGATGTTAAAGGTCGTGTCTCATGCCATTCTGTACTGTGGTGTGGTGTTATATGTCATGTCCCATGCCATTCTGTAGTGTGGGGTGTGGTGTTACATGTCATGTCTCATGCCATTCTGTAATGTGGGGTGTGTTGTTACATGTCATGTCTCATGCCATTCTGTAGTGTGGGGTGTGGTGTTAAAGGTCATGCCTAATGCCATTCTGTAGTGGGGGTGTGGTGTTACATGTCATGTCACATGCTATTCTGTAGTGGGGGTGGTGTGTTACATGTCATGTCTCATGCTATTCTGTAGTGTGGGGTGTGGTGTTACATGCCATGTCACATGCCATTCTCTAGTGTGTGGTGTGGAGTTACATGTCATGTCTCATGCCATTATGTAGTATGGGGTTACATGTCAAGTCTCATGCCATTCTATAGTGTGGGGTGTGGTGTTAGAGGTCATGTCTCATGCCATTCTGTAGTGTGGGGTGTGGTGTTAAAGGTCATGTCTCATGCCATTCTGTAGTGTGGGGTGTGGTGTTACATGTCATGTCTCATGCCATTATGTAGTGTGGGTGTGGTGTTACATGTCATGTCTCATGCCATTCTGTAATGTGGTGGTAAAGGTCATGTCTCATCCCATTCTGTAGTGTGGGTGTGGTGTTAAAGGTCATGTCTCATGCCATTCTGTAGTGTGGGGTGTGGTGTTACATGTCATGTCTCATGCCATTCTGTAGTGTGGGGTGTGGTGTTAAAGGTCATGTCTCATGCCATTCTGTAGTGTGGGGTGTGGTGTTACATGTCATGTCTCATGCCATTCTGTAGTGTGGGTGTGGTGTTACATGTCATGTCTCATGCCATTCTGTAGTGTGGGGTGTGGTGATAAAGGTCATGTCTCATACCATTCTGTAGTGTGGGGTGTGGTGTTAAAGGTCATGTCTCATGCCATTCTGTAGTGTGGCATGTGGTGTTACATGCCATGTCTCATGCCATTCTCTAGTGTGGGGTGTGGTGTTACATGTCATGTCTCATGCCATTCTGTAGTGTGGGGTGTGGTGTTAAAGGTCATGTCTCATGCCATTCTGTAGTGTGGGGTGTGGTGTTACATGTCATGTCTCATGCCATTCTGTAGTGGGGGTGTGGTGTTATATGTCATGTCACATGCTATTCTGTAGTGGGGGTGTGGTGTTACATGTCATGTCTCATGCAATTCTCTAGTGTGGGGTGTGGTGTTACATGTCATGTCTCATGCCATTCTGTAGTGTGGGGTGTGGTGTTACATGTCATGTCTCATGCCATTCTGTAGTGTGGGGTGTGGTGTTAAAGGTCATGTCTCATGCCATTCTCTAGTGTGGGGTGTGGTGTTATAGATCATGTCTTATGCCATTCTATAGTGTGGGGCATGGTGTAAAGGTCATGTCTCATGTCATTCTGTAATGTGGAGTGCGGTGTTAAAGGTCATGTCTCATGCCATTCTGTAGTGTGGGGTGTGGTGTTACATGTCATGTCTCATGCCATTCTGTAGTGTGGGGTGTGGGTTTACATGCCATGTCTCATGCCATTCTCTAGTGGGGGGTGTGGTGTTTCATGTCATGTCTCATGCCATTCTGTAGTATGGGGTTACATGTCATGTCTCATGCCATTCTATAGTGTGGGGTTACATGTCATGTCTCATACCATTCTGTAGTGTGGGGTGTGGTGTTAAAGGTAATGTCTCATGCCATTCTGTAGTGTGGGGTGTGGTGTTAAAGATCATGTCTTATGCCATTCTATAATGTGGGGCATGGTGTAAAGGTCATGTCTCATGTCATTCTGTAATGTGGAGTGCGGTGTTAAAGGTCATGTCTCATGCCATTCTGTAGTGTGGGATGTGGTGTTACATGTCATGTCTCATACCATTCTGTAGTGTGGGGTGTGGTGTTAAAGGTAGTGTCTCATGCCATTCTCTTGTGTGGGGTGTGGTGTTAAAGATCATGTCTTATGCCATTCTATAATGTGGGGTGTGGTGTTACATGTCATGTCTCATGCCATTCTATAGGGTAGTGTTACATGTCATGTCTCATGCCATTCTGTAGTGTGGGGTGTGGTGTTAAAGGTCATGTCTCATACCATTCTGTAGTGTGGGGTGTGGTGTTACATGTCATATCTCATGCCATTCTGTAGTATGGGGTTTGGTGTTAAAGGTCATGTCTCATGCCATTCTGCTGTGTGGGGGTGTGATATTACATGTCATGTCTCATGCCATTCTGTTGTGTGGGGTGTGATGTTACATGTCATGTCTCATGCCATTCTGTAGTGTGGGGTGTGGTGTAAAAAGGTCATGTCTCATGCCATTCTGTAGTGTGGCGTGTGGTGTTAAAGGTCATGTCTCATGACATCTGTAGTGTGGCGTGTGATGTTACATGTCATGTCTCATGCCATTCTGTAGTATGGTGTGTGGTGTTACATGTCAGGTCTCATGCCATTCTGTAGTGTGGGTTGTGGTGTTACACGTCATGTCTCATGCCATTCTGTTGTGTGGGGTGTGGTGTTAAAGGTCATGTCTCATGCCATTCTGTAGTGTGGGGTGTGATGTTACATGTCATGTCTCATGCCATTCTGTAGTGTGGGGTGTGGTGTTACATGTCATGTCACATGCTATTCTGTAGTGATGGTGTGGTGTTACATGTTATGTCTCATGCCATTGTGTAGTGTGGGGTGTGGTGTTACATGTCATGTCTCATGCCCTTCTGTAATGTGGGGTGTGGTGTTACATGCCATGTCTCATGCCATTCTGTAGTGTGGGGTGTGGTGTTAAAGGTCATGCCTAATGACTTTTTGTTGTGTGGGGTGTGGTGTTACATGTCATGTCTCAAGCCATCTGTAGTGTGGGGTGTGGTGTAAAAGGTCATGTCTAATGCCATTCTGTGCTGTGGTGTGAGATGTTACTTGTCATGTCTCATGGCATTCTGTAGTGTGGGGTGTGGTGTTACATGTCATGCCTCATTTCATTCTGTAGTATGTGGTTACATGTCATGTGTCATGCCATTCTGTAGTTTGGGGTTACATGTCATGTCTCATGCCATTCTGTAGTGTGGTGTGTGGTGTTAAAGGTCATATCTCATTCCATTCTGTAGTGTGGCGTGTGGTGTTACAAGTCATGTCTCATGTCAGTCTGTAGTGTGGGGTGTGCTGTAAAGGTCATGTCTCATGCCATTCTGTAGTGTGGAGTGTGGTGTTACATATCATGTCACATGCTATTCTGTAGTGAGGGTGTGGTGTTACATGTTATGTCTCATGCCATTCTGTAGTGTGGGGTGTGGTGTTACATGTCATGTCTCATGCCATTCTGTAGTGTGGGTGTGGTGTTACATGTCATGTCTCATGCCATCTGTAGTGTGGGGTGTAATGTTACAAATCATGTCTCATGCCATTCTGTAGTGTGGTGTGTGGTGTTATATGTCATGTCTCATGCCATTCTGTAGTGTGGGGTGTGGTGTTACATGTCATGTCTCATGCCATTCTGTAGTGTGGTGTGTGGTGTTAAAGGTCATGTCTCATTCCATTCTGTAGTGTGGGGTGTGGTGTTACATGTCATGTCTCATGCCATTCTGTAGTGTGGGGTGTGGTGTTACATGTCATGTCTCATGCCATTCTGTAGTGTGGGTGTGGTGTAAAAGGTCATGCCTCATGCCATTCTGTAGTGGGGGGTGTGGTGTTACATGTCATGTCACATGCTATTCTGTAGTGGGGGTGGTGTGTTACATGTCATGTCTCATGCCATTCTCTAGTGTGGGGTGTGGTGTTACATGTCATGTCTCATGCCATTCTGTAGTATGGGGTTACATGTCATGTCTCATGCCATTCTATAGTGTGGGGTTACATGTCATGTCTCATGCCATTCTGTAGTGTGGGGTGTGGTGTTAAAGGTCATGTCTCATGCCATTCTGTAGTGTGAGGTGTGGTGTTAAAGGTCATGTCTCATGCCATTCTGTAGTGTGAGGTGTGGTATTAAAGGTCATGTCTCATGCCATTCTGTAATGTGGGGTGTAGTGTTAAAGGTCATATATCATGCCATTCTGTAATGCAGGGTGTTGTGTTAAAGGTCATGTCTCATGCCATTCTGTAGTGTGGGGTGTGGTGTTAAAGGTCATGTCTCATGCCATTCTGTAGTGTGGGGTGTGGTGTTACATGTCATATCTCATGCCATTCTGTAGTATGGGGTTTGGTGTTAAAGGTCATGTCTCATGCCATTCTGTTGTGTGGGGTGTGATGTTACATGTCATGTCTCATGCCATTCTGTAGTGTGGGGTGTGATGTTACATGTCATGTCTCATGCCATTCTGTAGTGTAGGGTGTGGTGTTACATGTCATGTCTCATGCCATCTGTAGTGTGGGGTGTGATGTTAAAGGTCGTGTCTCATGCCATTCTATACTGTGGTGTGTGGTGTTATATGTCATGCCCCATGCCATTCTGTAGTGTGGGGTGTGGTGTTACATGTCATGTCTCATGCCATTCTGTAGTGTGGTGTGTGGTGTTAAAGGTCATGTCTCATGCCATTCTGTAGTGTGGGGTGTGGTGTTACATGTCATGTCTCATGCCATTCTGTAGTGTGTGGTGTGATGTTACATGTCATGTCTCATGCCATTCTGTAGTGTGGGTGTGGTGTTAAACATCATGCCTCATGCCATTCTGTAGTGGGGTGTGGTGTTACATGTCATGTCACATTCTATTCTGTAGTGGGGGTGGTGTGTTACATGTCATGTCTCATGCCATTCTGTAGTGTGGGGTGTGGGGTTACATGCCATGTCTCATGCCATTCTCTAGTGTGGGGTGTGGTGTTACATTTCATGTCTCATGCCATTATGTAGTATGGGGTTACATGTCATGTCTCATGCCATTCTATAGTGTGGGGTTACATGTCATGTCTCATGCCATTCTGTAGTGTGGGTTGGGGTGTTAAAGGTCATGCCTCATGCCATTCTGTAGTGTGAGTTTTGGTGTTAGAGGACATGTCTCATGCCATTCTGTAGTTTGGGGTGTGGTGTTAAAGGTCTTGTCTCATGCCATTCTGTAGTGTGGGATTACATGTCATGTCTCATGGCATTCTGTAGTGTGAGTTTTGGTGTTAGAGGACATGTCTCATGCCATTCTGTAGTTTGTGGTGTGGTGATAAAGGTCATGCCTCATGCCATTCTGTGGTGTGTAGTGCGGTGTTAGAGGTCATGTCTCATGTCATTCTGTAGTGTGGGGTGTGGTGTAAAGGTCATGTCTCATACCATCTGTAGTGCGGGGTGTTGTGCTAAAGGTCATGTCTCATGCTTTTCTGTAGTGCGGGGTGTGGTGTTAAAGGTCATGTCTCATGCCATTCTGTAATGTGGGGTGTGGTGTTAAAGGTCATATCTCATGCCATTCTCTAGTGCGGGGTGTGGTGTTAAAGGTCATGTCTCATGCCATCCTGTAGGTTGTGGGGTGTGGTGTTACATGTCATCTCTCATGCCATTCTGTAGTGTGGGTTGTGGTGTTGCATGTCATGTCTCATGCCATTCTTTTGTGTGGGGGTGTGATGTTATATGTCGTGTCTCATGCCATTCTGTAGTGTGGGGTATGATGTTGTATGTCATGTCTCATGCCATTCTGTAGTGTGTGGTGTGGTGTAAAAAGGTCATGTCTCATGCCATTCTGTAATGTGGGGTGTGGTGTTAACGGTCATGTCTCATGATATCTGTGCTGTGGCATGTGATGTTACATGTCATGTCTCATGCCATTCTGTAGTGTGGGGTGTGGTGTTACATGTCATGTCTCATGCCATTCTGTAATGTGGGATGTGGTGTTAAAGGTCATGTCTCATGCCATTTTGTAGTGTGGGGTGTGGTGTTACATGTCATATCTCATGCCATTCTGTAGTATGGGGTTTGGTGTTAAAGGTCATGTCTCATGCCATTCTTTTGTGTGGGGGTGTGATGTTACATGTCGTGTCTCATGCCATTCTGTAGTGTGGGGTGTGATGTTGCATGTCGTGTCTCATGCCATTCTGTAGTGTGGGGTGTGGTGTAAAAAGGTCATGTCTCATGCCATTCTGTAGTGTGGGGTGTGGTGTTAAAGGTCATGTCTCATGCCATTCTGTAGTGTGGGATGTGGTGTTAAAGGTCATGTCTCATGCCATTCTTTAGTGTGGGGTGTGATGTTACATGTCATGTCTCATGCCATTCTGTAGTGTGGGGTGTGGTGTTACATGTCATGTTGCATGCTATTCTGTAGTGAGGGTGTGGTGTTACATGTTATGTCTCATGCCATTGTGTAGTGTGGGGTGTGGTGTTACATGTCATGTCTCATGCCATTCTGTAGTGTGGGGTGTGGTGTTACATGTCATGTCTCATGCCATCTGTAGTGTGGGGTGTAATGTTACAAATCATGTCTCATGCCATTCTGTAGTGTGGTGTGTGGTGTTATATGTCATGTCTCATGCCATTCTGTAGTGTGGGGTGTGGTGTTACATGTCATGTCTCATGCCATTCTGTAGTGTGGTGTGTGGTGTTAAAGGTCATGTCTCATGCCATTCTGTAGTGTGGGGTGTGGTGTTACATGTCATGTCTCATGCCATTCTGTAGTGTGGGGTGTGGTGTTACATGTCATGGCTTATGCCATTCTGTAGTGTGGGTGTGGTGCTAAAGGTCATGCCTCATGCCATTCTGTAGTGGGGGTGTGATGTTACATGTCACATTCTATTCTGTAGTGTGGGATGTGGTGTTAAAGGTCATGTCGTATGCCATTCTTTAGTGTGGGGTGTGATGTTACATGTCATGTCTCATGCCATTTTGTGGTTTGGGGTGTGGTGTTACATATCATGTCGCATGCTATTCTGTAGTGAGGGTGTGGTGTTACATGTTATGTCTCATGCCCTTCTGTGGTGTGGGGTGTGGTGTTACATGCCATGTCTCATGCCATTCTGTAGTGTGGGGTGTGGTGTCACATGTCATGTCTCATGCCATCTGTAGTGTCTGGTGTAATGTTACAAATTATGTTTCATGCCATTCTGTAGTGTGGTGTTATATGTCATGTCTTATGCCATTCTGTAGTGTGGGGTGTGGTGTTACATGTCATGTCTCATGCCATTCTCTAGTGTGGTGTGTGCTGTTAAAGGTCATGTCTCATGCCATTCTGTAGTGTGGGGTGTGGTGTAACATGTCATGTCTCATGCCATTCTGTAGTGTGGGGTGTGGTGTTACAAGTCATGTCTCATGCCATTCTGTAGTGTGTGTGTGGTGTTAAAGGCCATGCCTCATGCCATTCTGTAGTGGGGGGTGTGGTGTTACATGTCATGTCACATTCTATTATGTAGTGGGGGTGGTGTGTTACATGCCATATTTCATGCCATACTGTAGTGTGGGGTGTGGGGTTACATTTCATGTCTCATGCCATTTTGTAGTATCGGTTTACATGTCATGTCTCAGGCCATTCTATAGTGTGGGGTTACATGCCATGCCTCATGCCATTCTGTAGTGTGAGGTTTGGTGTTAGAGGACATGTCTCATGCCATTCTGTAGTTTGGGGTGTGGTGTTAAAGGTTTGGACTCATTCCATTCTGTAGTGTGGGGTGTTGTGTTAAATGTCATGTCTGATTATATTCTGTAGTGTGGGGTGTAGTGTTAATAGTCATGTATCATGCCATTCTGTAATGTGATGTGTGGTGTTAAAGTTCATGTCTCATGCCATTCTGTTGTGTGGGGTGTGGTGTTAAAGGTCATGTCTCATGCCATTCTGTAGTGTGGAGTGTGGTGTTACATGTCATATCGCATTCCATTCTGTAGTATGGGGTTTGGTGTTAAAGGTCATGTCTCATGCCATTCTGTTTTGTGGGGGTGTGTTGTTACATGTTGTGTCTCATGCCATTCTGTAGTGTGGGTTGTGATCTTACATGTCATGTCTAATGGCATTCTGTAGTTTGGGGCGTGGTGTAAAAAGGTCATGTCTCATGCCATTTTATAGTGTGGCATGTGTTGGTAAAGGTTATGTCTCATGACATTTGTAGTGTGGCATGTGATGTTACAAGTCAGGTCTCATGTCATTCTGTAGTGTGGGTTGTGGTGTTACACATCATGTCTCATGCCATTCTGTAGTGTGGGGTGTGGTGTTAAAGGTCATGTCTCATGCCACTCTGTAGTGTGGGGTGTGATTTTACATGTCATGTCTCATGCCATTCTGTAGTGTGGGTGTGGTGTTACATGTCATGTTGCATGCTCTTCTGTAGTGAGGGTGTGGTGTTACATGTTATGTCTCATGCCATTCTGTAGTGTGGGGTGTGGTGTTACATGTCATGTCTCATGCCCTTCTGTAGTGTGGGGTGTGGTGTTACATGCCATGTCTCATGCCATTCTGTATTGTGGGTTGTGGTGTTAAAGGTCATGTCTAATTACATTCTGTTGTGTGAGGTGTAATGTTACATGTCATGTCTCAAGCCATTTTGCAGTGTGGGTTGTGGTGTAAAAGGTCATGTCTAATACTATTCTGTACTGTGGGGTAAGATGTTACATGTCTCATGCCATTCTGTTGTGTGGGCTGTGGTGTTACATGCCATGTTTCATGTCATTCTGAAGTGTGGGGTGTGGTGTTACTTGTCATGTCTCATGGCATTCTATAGTACGGGGTGTGGCGTTACATGTCAAGCCTCATGCCATTCTGTAGTATGGGGATACATGTCATGTGTCATGCCATTCTGTAGTGTGGGGTTACATGTCATGTCTCATGGCATTCTGTAGTGTGAGTTGTGGTGATAAAGGTCATGCCTCATGCCATTCTGTAGTGTGTAGTGTGGTGTTAGAGGTCATGTCTCATGTCATTCTGTTTTGGGGTGTGGTGTAAAGGTCATGTCTCATGCCATTCTGTAGTGCGGGGTGTTGTGCTAAAGGTCATGTCTCATGCTTTTCTGTAGTGTGGGGTGTGGTGTTAAAGGTCATGTCTCATGCCATTCTGTAATGTGGGGTGTGGTGTTAAAGGTCATATCTCATGCCATTCTTTAGTGTGGGGTGTGGTGTTAAAGATCATGTCTCATGCCATTCTGTAGTTTGTGGTGTGGTGTTACATGTCATGTCTCATGCCATTCTGTAGTCTGGTGTTACATGTCATGTCTCATGCCATTCTGTAGTGTGGGGTGTGGTGTTAAAGGTCATGTCTCATGCCTTTCTGTAGTGTGGGGTGTGGTGTTACATATCATATCTCACGCCATTCTGTACTATGGGGTTTGGTGTTAAAGGTCATGTCTCATGGCATTTTTTTGTGCGGGGGTGTGATGTTACATGTTGTGTCTCATGCCATTCTGTAGTGTGGGTTGTGATCTTACATGTCATGTCTAATGGCATTCTGTAGTGGGGAGTGTGGTGTTAAAGGTCATGTCTCATGCCATTCTGTAATGTGGGGTGTGTTGTTAAAGGTCATATCTCATGCCATTCTTTAGTCTGGGGTGTCGTGTTAAAGATCATGTCTCATGCCATTCTGTAGTTTGTGGTGTGTGGTGTTACATGTCATGTCTCATGCCATTCTGTAGTCTGGTGTTACATGTCATGTCTCATGCCATTCTGTAGTGTGGGGTGTGGTGTTAAAGGTCATGTCTCATGCCTTTCTGTAGTGTGGGGTGTGGTGTTACATATCATATCTCACGCCATTCTGTACTATGGGGTTTGGTGTTAAAGGTCATGTCTCATGGCATTCTTTTGTGTGGGGGTGTGATGTTACATGTTGTGTCTCATGCCATTCTGTAGTGTGGGTTGTGATCTTACATGTCATGTCTAATGGCATTCTGTAGTTTGGGGTGTGGTGTAAAAAGGTTATGTCTCAGGCCATTCTGTAATGTGGCATGTGGTGGTAAACATCATGTCTCATTACATCTGTAGTGTGGCGTGTGATGTTATCTGTCATGTCTCATGCCATTCTGTAGTATGGTGTCTGGTGTTACAAGTCAGGTCTCATGCCATTCTGTAGTATGGGCTGTGGTGTTATACGTTATGTCTCATGCCATTCTGTAGTGTGGACTGTTGTATTAAAGGTTATGTCTCATGCTATTCTGTAGTGTGGGGTGTAGTGTTAAAGGTCATGCATCATGCCATTCTGCAGTGTGGGGTGTGGTGTTAAATGTCATCTCTCATGCCATTCTGTAGCTTGTAAACAAAACGAGAGCCAAGGCGGAAAGCAAAACCAATAAAGAAAAAACCACCTGGTGTAGGCACAAATCAATCGGGTCCCAGAAGTGAAGCAAATCGAAATTTATTTGCACTGCAGTCCAAGCACAATAGCAGCAAAAAGGAACGATATCCACAGTAACACAAGCAGCAATACGTTTGATAAAACACAACGTTTCATCATCAACTTCATCAGTAATGACAGACATAATACTACAACTCCTTATATAGTCTGCTCTCTGCAATTAACCTTTAAAACAACCAATCATATTATAAATTGCAAAAAAACACGAAAAATTACTCTGAATGTTTTTAAAAACTCAACCAAGAATACATAATAAATATCTCCAGATATCATACAAATATTGAATACAATCAACTTTAAAACATGGGTATTCTTAAGAATATATAATTTTAATCAAAATAAATTAAAAATTAAAAATTGTCACTGGTAATAGATGTGTTGTTATCCATTAGTATAAATTACACCATCTGGTGGTCAAGTTGAGAAACACAGTGAAATCTAAAATACTCATTGAATAATGAATAGTTTAAAATATACCATTGTTTAAAAAATTCATTTTAGTTATACAACCAATGTGTTTAAATTTATTGAAAGATCTGTTCCAGGTATTATAAGATTATGCTAAAAAAACATTCTAAAGAGATGAATTTTTAACATGTTGAAATCTAAGTTAAAGAATTACATACTTTATCAAAGCTTTGCTGCCCTTAGCTTGAGTACAGGCGCAAGGGACACCATTTCATTTAGTCCCAAGTTTCTACCTGAATCAAGAATTAATTGCCAGTGTAACTCCCTATATTCAATCAACGTTTCCCACATACCACCTCTAGGGTTGTGGGGAACTACTTCAAGTACAAAAAACTGATAACCTGTTGTTTGACATTTCATTGAGTGTTTATTCAGGGCATTTTTATCTTTCTTCATTCTAACGTCGTAGAGATGCTCATAAATTCTTTGTTTGAGCTTTCTCTCACTCTTTCCGACGTAAAAGGAAGAACATTTCTTGCATATAGCAATATAAATAATACCACTGGTATCACAGTTTGCAAAGCTGTCTAAAAATAATGTTTTGTTTCTTGCTTCTAAGAAAATTGAACTGCCAGTCTGTAAATAGGTGCAGTAATTACACCTACCACATTTAAACAATCCTTTCTTGGATTTACTATTCTTACTTATTCTATTGCATTTTGACCATCCTCTAAAATATTCTTTATGTTTCTCCCTTTTCTATAGGTGTATGTTACTTCTTTGTCAAAAATACCTTCTAAATCTGAAATTTCTGAAAAGGCATTCCATTCTTTAGCAAATATTTCTTTAATTAGAACTGAATGTTCATTAAAGGTAGTGATTAACCCTGTACTTTGTTCATCACAATCAACATTAATATTTTGTCCCATTGAACCTATATCTTTTGTACCTATAATAGGAGCAAAAGGACCTTTCCTTTTCTTATTGACTTCATCTAAAATACTGTTAAAATACTCATTTGAATAGCCTCTCTTGGCAAAGAATTCTCTAAGCACATTAATTTCTTTAATAAACTCATCATCATCCGATGTCATTCTGCTTATCTGAACTAGTTGCCCTTTTACTACTCCTTTTTTCTGAAACGGAGGATGACAACTGTTGAAATGTAAATAGCTGTTGCAAAATGTCTCCTTTCTATATACCTTGGATGTGAACTTTCCATCCTTTTTGCTGATGTTTATGTCTAAATAATTCAAAGTTTTTGAGTCAAAGTTATAAGTAAATTTTAAAAAATCTGTAGTTTGATTGACATGGTCAACCAATTCCTCAAAACTACTTTTATTCCCTTTCCAGAAAAAACATAGATCATCAAGAAACCTTGCATATAGTACCCATTGGTCACTGAAATGTGAATTAAGCAAGAATTTCTCCTCCCAGAATGCCATAATAATGTTGGCATAAGTTGGTGCACAATGTGCCCCATAGCTACTCCTTTTTCTTGTCTGTAGTATTCTCCCTGGAAATAGATAAAGTTATTTTTTAATACTATTTCCATTAGAATTAATGTATTCCTAAATTCTCTATGTGTCAACTTCTTACTAGTTATTAAGGCTTCTTCAAACCAAACTAGCCCTATTTCGTGTGGAATACTACCAAAAAGGTCTACCACATCCATTGTACAAAAATTCAAATTTTCATTGTACAAGGATGATTCCACTTTCCTTAAGAGGTCCCATGAGTCTTTAAGAATACATTCCTTACCTTCTAGCACTTTTTTAGCTTTTAAATCAACAAATTTTGCCAAAGGGGCTGTGGCCGAACCATCTGCTGACACTATAGGTCTTAGAGGGGGATTTGTACTGTCTTTCTGTACTTTGGGGATGCCAAAGATACATGGGACCTTAGGTTTCTCAACTGCTAAAAACATATACGTGTCTTTATCGATGGAACCTTCCAATAACAGATCATTAAGTTGCACTTGTATCCTTTTGTAGGCTATATTCACTTCATTCAGTGATACTCTAGTGTATTTATTTTCATCATTCAAAATCTCCAACATTTTACTTTCATATTCTATCGCTTGCATAACAACTACTCCCCCTCCTTTGTCAGGTTTCATTACCCTCAGTTCTCTATTTTTGCTGACCTCTCTCAATGTATTTATTTCTCCTGGAGACAAATTTGAATGCGTATGCTTGTTTGTTAATTCCTTTCTAACTTCATTTTCTATTTTAATCTCAAAATTTCTTAACTGAGGGTGTAAGGGGGGGGTTGAAAACACTTTTCCGCTTAAGTACTTCATTGTAGGGTTGACTAGTTTTCCCTTTAAAAAACAATTCAAGATTCTTTTTTCTAATGAACAACTTAATGTCAATTAGTAGTCTAGATATATCAACCCTTTGTCTAGGCACAAACGTAAAACCTTTTGAAAATAAATTAAACCAAGAAGTATCAACTTGTACATTGGAGTAGTTGTAAATGTTGAAACCATTGTATGTCCAAATATTGCCAATATTAGTGATACCAGTACTTAGTTCCACCTCTCTTCCCTTCTCACAAATGGTCTCTCCCCCCTCCCCATGTAGTTTTTTGAATTGTAGTACACTTTTTCTTGGTTCATCAACCTTTCTGATCTCCTAAGTGGGGGGAATTCTTCATTGTTGTTAGTGTGATCAAATACTTCAGTCATTTCCCCTTCTTCCCAATAACCCTCAAAAGCTGATTGTTTGTTCCAATTACCATATTCTTGTCTAGGAACAAACCTGGGTTTGGGGTAGTGACTCTTATTTTTGTATTCTTCAATGTCCCTCTTTATTTTCTTAAATTTCCTATCCTGAACTTCATTACATTTGCTTTCAATGTTTTTAAACAATGTATGGTATTTATTTCTCTCAATATCAATAGTAAATTTTAAATCAGAAACAATCGATTTGTTAACATTTTCAATGTCTGTAAGTAATTTTTCCATCAAAAAATCATTGTTTCTAATAATGGCTTTCATTATTGCAAAACCACAATCATCAAATATTTCAATTAAATTCTTGTGAAATTCAGAACCATTTATAACATTATTAGGAAATTTACAGACTCTAAGACCTTTAGGTACAATCTTGGCTGCTAAACAGTGTTTAAGATATGCATTGTCCATGTCAAGAGTCTTGTGTTTGAATATAAAAAATTCTAAATCATTTAACATTTTGGGGTATGATGCACCCGATGTCCAACCAGAGTGTTCTTTGTTAAAGTCAAACTTTAGCTTTAACATTTCAGATACTAAATTTTGAGTACCTGTTGTATTCTGTATTCTGTCCTCCATCGGCCGAAATTGGCACCTTTGACTCTTCGGTCTAACTGTTCTATTTTCCACTTCACTGCCTTGGTCCAAAGTAATGTGTGGAAAACCTTCCAAACTGTTTAAGGTGTTCTCCTCATCTTCCGAAACTGAATTGGTTTGTTTAGAAGCATCAGAATGCTTTGTGTTCCGTCGTCCATTTGTTTCCCTTCCTTCCTGGTTCCCTGGCAGGGGAAACGACGATGCTAATGTAGCCATGGATTGGCTAAGGGGTGTAAGTAACCCCACGAGCTGTGTTAGCTGTCCTATTAGTTTGCGTAATTCGCCAGTCTCATTGCCTCTGCATCCCTGATCTGTGCCCAGATGCGGCTCCATGAAAACCAGTAAACAAAACGAGAGCCAAGGCGGAAAGCAAAACCAATAAAGAAAAAAACACCTGGTGTAGGCACAAATCAATCGGGTCCCAGAAGTGAAGCAAATCGAAATTTATTTGCACTGCAGTCCAAGCACAATAGCAGCAAAAAGGAACGATATCCACAGTAACACAAGCAGCAATACGTTTGATAAAACACAACGTTTCGTCATCAACTTCATCAGTAATGACAGACATAATACTACAACTCCTTATATAGTCTGCTCTCTGCAATTAACCTTTAAAACAACCAATCATATTATAAATTGCAAAAAAACACGAAAAATTACTCTGAATGTTTTTAAAAACTCAACCAAGAATACATAATAAATATCTCCAGATATCATACAAATATTGAATACAATCAACTTTAAAACATGGGTATTCTTAAGAATATATAATTTTAATCAAAATAAATTAAAAATTAAAAATTGTCACTGGTAATAGATGTGTTGTTATCCATTAGTATAAATTACACCATCTGGTGGTCAAGTTGAGAAACACAGTGAAATCTAAAATACTCATTGAATAATGAATAGTTTAAAATATACCATTGTTTAAAAAATTCATTTTAGTTATACAACCAATGTGTTTAAATTTATTGAAAGATCTGTTCCAGGTATTATAAGATTATGCTAAAAAACATTCTAAAGAGATGAATTTTTAACATGTTGAAATCTAAGTTAAAGAATTACATACTTTATCAAAGCTTTGCTGCCTTAGCTTGAGTACAGGCGCAAGGGACACCATTTCATTTAGTCCCAAGTTTCTACCTGAATCAAGAATTAATTGCCAGTGTAACTCCCTATATTCAATCAACGTTTCCCACATACCACCTCTAGGGTTGTGGGGAACTACTTCAAGTACAAAAAACTGATAACCTGTTGTTTGACATTTCATTGAGTGTTTACTCAGGGCATTTTTATCTTTCTTCATTCTAATGTCGTAGAGATGCTCATAAATTCTTTGTTTGAGCTTTCTCTCACTCTTTCCGACGTAAAAGGAAGAACATTTCTTGCATATAGCAATATAAATAATACCACTGGTATCACAGTTTGCAAAGCTGTCTAAAAATAATGTTTTGTTTCTTGCTTCTAAGAAAATTGAACTGCCAGTCTGTAAATAGGTGCAGTAATTACACCTACCACATTTAAACAATCCTTTCTTGGATTTACTATTCTTACTTATTCTATTGCATTTTTGACCATCCTCTAAAATATTCTTTATGTTTCTCCCTTTTCTATAGGTGTATGTTACTTCTTTGTCAAAAATACCTTCTAAATCTGAAATTTCTGAAAAGGCATTCCATTCTTTAGCAAATATTTCTTTAATTAGAACTGAATGTTCATTAAAGGTAGTGATTAACCCTGTACTTTGTTCATCACAATCAACATTAATATTTTGTCCCATTGAACCTATATCTTTTGTACCTATAATAGGAGCAAAAGGACCTTTCCTTTTCTTTTTGACTTCATCTAAAATACTGTTAAAATACTCATTTGAATAGCCTCTCTTGGCAAAGAATTCTCTAAGCACATTAATTTCTTTAATAAACTCATCATCATCCGATGTCATTCTGCTTATACGAACTAGTTGCCCTTTTACTACTCCTTTTTTCTGAAACGGAGGATGACAACTGTTGAAATGTAAATAGCTGTTGCAAAATGTCTCCTTTCTATATACCTTGGATGTGAACTTTCCATCCTTTTTGCTGATGTTTATGTCTAAATAATTCAAAGTTTTTGAGTCAAAGTTATAAGTAAATTTTAAAAAATCTGTAGTTTGATTGACATGGTCAACCAATTCCTCAAAACTACTTTTATTCCCTTTCCAGAAAAAACATAGATCATCAAGAAACCTTGCATATAGTACCCATTGGTCACTGAAATGTGAATTAAGCAAGAATTTCTCCTCCCAGAATGCCATAATAATGTTGGCATAAGTTGGTGCACAATGTGCCCCCATAGCTACTCCTTTTTCTTGTCTGTAGTATTCTCCCTGGAAATAGATAAAGTTATTTTTTAATACTATTTCCATTAGAATTAATGTATTCCTAAATTCTCTATGTGTCAACTTCTTACTAGTTATTAAGGCTTCTTCAAACCAAACTAGCCCTATTTCGTGTGGAATACTACCAAAAAGGTCTACCACATCCATTGTACAAAAATTCAAATTTTCATTGTACAAGGATGATTCCACTTTCCTTAAGAGGTCCCATGAGTCTTTAAGAATACATTCCTTACCTTCTAGCACTTTTTTAGCTTTTAAATCAACAAATTTTGCCAAAGGGGCTGTGGCCGAACCATCTGCTGACACTATAGGTCTTAGAGGGGATTTGTCCTGTCTTTCTGTACTTTGGGGATGCCAAAGATACATGGGACCTTAGGTTTCTCAACTGCTAAAAACATATACGTGTCTTTATCGATGGAACCTTCCAATAACAGATCATTAAGTTGCACTTGTATCCTTTTGTAGGCTATATTCACTTCATTCAGTGATACTCTAGTGTATTTATTTTCATCATTCAAAATCTCCAACATTTTACTTTCATATTCTATCGCTTGCATAACAACTACTCCCCCTCCTTTGTCAGGTTTCATTACCCTCAGTTCTCTATTTTGCTGACCTCTCTCAATGTATTTATTTCTCCTGGAGACAAATTTGAATGCGTATGCTTGTTTGTTAATTCCTTTCTAACTTCATTTTCTATTTTAATCTCAAAATTTCTTAACTGAGGGTGTAAGGGGGGGGTTGAAAACACTTTTCCGCTTAAGTACTTCATTGTAGGGTTGACTAGTTTTCCCTTTAAAAAACAATTCAAGATTCTTTTTTCTAATGAACAACTTAATGTCAATTAGTAGTCTAGATATATCAACCCTTTGTCTAGGCACAAACGTAAAACCTTTTGAAAATAAATTAAACCAAGAAGTATCAACTTGTACATTGGAGTAGTTGTAAATGTTGAAACCATTGTATGTCCAAATATTGCCAATATTAGTGATACCAGTACTTAGTTCCACCTCTCTTCCCTTCTCACAAATGGTCTCTCCCCCCTCCCCATGTAGTTTTTTGAATTGTAGTACACTTTTTCTTGGTTCATCAACCTTTCTGATCTCCTAAGTGGGGGGAATTCTTCATTGTTGTTAGTGTGATCAAATACTTCAGTCATTTCCCCTTCTTCCCAATAACCCTCAAAAGCTGATTGTTTGTTCCAATTACCATATTCTTGTCTAGGAACAAACCTGGGTTTGGGGTAGTGACTCTTATTTTTGTATTCTTCAATGTCCCTCTTTATTTTCTTAAATTTCCTATCCTGAACTTCATTACATTTGCTTTCAATGTTTTTAAACAATGTATGGTATTTATTTCTCTCAATATCAATAGTAAATTTTAAATCAGAAACAATCGATTTGTTAACATTTTCAATGTCTGTAAGTAATTTTTCCATCAAAAAATCATTGTTTCTAATAATGGCTTTCATTATTGCAAAACCACAATCATCAAATATTTCAATTAAATTCTTGTGAAATTCAGAACCATTTATAACATTATTAGGAAATTTACAGACTCTAAGACCTTTAGGTACAATCTTGGCTGCTAAACAGTGTTTAAGATATGCATTGTCCATGTCAAGAGTCTTGTGTTTGAATATAAAAAATTCTAAATCATTTAACATTTTGGGGTATGATGCACCCGATGTCCAACCAGAGTGTTCTTTGTTAAAGTCAAACTTTAGCTTTAACATTTCAGATACTAAATTTTGAGTACCTGTTGTATTCTGTATTCTGTCCTCCATCGGCCGAAATTGGCGCCTTTGACTCTTCGGTCTAACTGTTCTATTTTCCACTTCACTGCCTTGGTCCAAAGTAATGTGTGGAAAACCTTCCAAACTGTTTAAGGTGTTCTCCTCATCTTCCGAAACCGAATTGGTTTGTTTAGAAGCATCAGAATGCTTCGCGTTCCGTCGTCCGTTTGTTTCCCTTCCTTCCTGGTTCCCTGGCAGGGGAAACGACGATGCTAACGTAGCCATGGATTGGCTAAGGGGTGTAAGTAACCCCACGAGCTGTGTTAGCTGTCCTATTAGTTTGCGTAATTCGCCAGTCTCATTGCCTCTGCATCCCTGATCTGTGCCCAGATGCGGCTCCATGAAAACCAGTAAACAAAACGAGAGCCAAGGCGGAAAGCAAAACCAATAAAGAAAAAACCACCTGGTGTAGGCACAAATCAATCGGGTCCCAGAAGTGAAGAAAATCGAAATTTATTTGCACTGCAGTCCAAGCACAATAGCAGCAAAAAGGAACGATATCCACAGTAACACAAGCAGCAATACGTTTGATAAAACACAACGTTTCATCATCAACTTCATCAGTAATGACAGACATAATACTACAACTCCTTATATAGTCTGCTCTATGCAATTAACCTTTAAAACAACCAATCATATTATAAATTGCAAAAAAACACGAAAAATTACTCTGAATGTTTTTAAAAACTCAACCAAGAATACATAATAAATATCTCCAGATATCATACAAATATTGAATACAATCAACTTTAAAACATGGGTATTCTTAAGAATATATAATTTTAATCAAAATAAATTAAAAATTAAAAATTGTCACTGGTAATAGATGTGTTGTTATCCATTAGTATAAATTACACCATCTGGTGGTCAAGTTGAGAAACACAGTGAAATCTAAAATACTCATTGAATAATGAATAGTTTAAAATATACCATTGTTTAAAAAATTCATTTTAGTTATACAACCAATGTATTTAAATTTATTGAAAGATCTGTTCCAGGTATTATAAGATTATGCTAAAAAACATTCTAAAGAGATGAATTTTTAACATGTTGAAATCTAAGTTAAAGAATTACATACTTTATCAAAGCTTTGCTGCCCTTAGCTTGAGTACAGGCGCAAGGGACACCATTTCATTTAGTCCCAAGTTTCTACCTGAATCAAGAATTAATTGCCAGTGTAACTCCCTATATTCAATCAACGTTTCCCACATACCACCTCTAGGGTTGTGGGGAACTACTTCAAGTACAAAAAACTGATAACCTGTTGTTTGACATTTCATTGAGTGTTTACTCAGGGCATTTTTATCTTTCTTCATTCTAACGTCGTAGAGATGCTCATAAATTCTTTGTTTGAGCTTTCTCTCACTCTTTCCGACGTAAAAGGAAGAACATTTCTTGCATATAGCAATATAAATAATACCACTGGTATCACAGTTTGCAAAGCTGTCTAAAAATAATGTTTTGTTTCTTGCTTCTAAGAAAATTGAACTGCCAGTCTGTAAATAGGTGCAGTAATTACACCTACCACATTTAAACAATCCTTTCTTGGATTTACTATTCTTACTTATTCTATTGCATTTTTGACTATCCTCTAAAATATTCTTTATGTTTCTCCCTTTTCTATAGGTGTATGTTACTTCTTTGTCAAAATACCTTCTAAATCTGAAATTTCTGAAAAGGCATTCCATTCTTTAGCAAATATTTCTTTAATTAGAACTGAATGTTCATTAAAGGTAGTGATTAACCCTGTACTTTGTTCATCACAATCAACATTAATATTTTGTCCCATTGAACCTATATCTTTTGTACCTATAATAGGAGCAAAAGGACCTTTCCTTTTCTTTTTGACTTCATCTAAAATACTGTTAAAATACTCATTTGAATAGCCTCTCTTGGCAAAGAATTCTCTAAGCACATTAATTTCTTTAATAAACTCATCATCATCCGATGTCATTCTGCTTATACGAACTAGTTGCCCTTTTACTACTCCTTTTTTCTGAAACGGAGGATGACAACTGTTGAAATGTAAATAGCTGTTGCAAAATGTCTCCTTTCTATATACCTTGGATGTGAACTTTCCATCCTTTTGCTGATGTTTATGTCTAAATAATTCAAAGTTTTTGAGTCAAAGTTATAAGTAAATTTTAAAAAATCTGTAGTTTGATTGACATGGTCAACCAATTCCTCAAAACTACTTTTATTCCCTTTCCAGAAAAAACATAGATCATCAAGAAACCTTGCATATAGTACCCATTGGTCACTGAAATGTGAATTAAGCAAGAATTTCTCCTCCCAGAATGCCATAATAATGTTGGCATAAGTTGGTGCACAAGGTGGCCCATAGCTACTCCTTTTTCTTGTCTGTAGTATTCTCCCTGGAAATAGATAAAGTTATTTTTTAATACTATTTCCATTAGAATTAATGTATTCCTAAATTCTCTATGTGTCAACTTCTTACTAGTTATTAAGGCTTCTTCAAACCAAACTAGCCCTATTTCGTGTGGAATACTACCAAAAAGGTCTACCACATCCATTGTACAAAAATTCAAATTTTCATTGTACAAGGATGATTCCACTTTCCTTAAGAGGTCCCATGAGTCTTTAAGAATACATTCCTTACCTTCTAGCACTTTTTTAGCTTTTAAATCAACAAATTTTGCCAAAGGGGCTGTGGCCGAACCATCTGCTGACACTATAGGTCTTAGAGGGGGATTTGTACTGTCTTTCTGTACTTTGGGGATGCCAAAGATACATGGGACCTTAGGTTTCTCAACTGCTAAAAACATATACGTGTCTTTATCGATGGAACCTTCCAATAACAGATCATTAAGTTGCACTTGTATCCTTTTGTAGGCTATATTCACTTCATTCAGTGATACTCTAGTGTATTTATTTTCATCATTCAAAATCTCCAACATTTTACTTTCATATTCTATCGCTTGCATAACAACTACTCCCCCTCCTTTGTCAGGTTTCATTACCCTCAGTTCTCTATTTTGCTGACCTCTCTCAATGTATTTATTTCTCCTGGAGACAAATTTGAATGCGTATGCTTGTTTGTTAATTCCTTTCTAACTTCATTTTCTATTTTAATCTCAAAATTTCTTAACTGAGGGTGTAAGGGGGGGGTTGAAAACACTTTTCCGCTTAAGTACTTCATTGTAGGGTTGACTAGTTTTCCCTTTAAAAAACAATTCAAGATTCTTTTTTCTAATGAACAACTTAATGTCAATTAGTAGTCTAGATATATCAACCCTTTGTCTAGGCACAAACGTAAAACCTTTTGAAAATAAATTAAACCAAGAAGTATCAACTTGTACATTGGAGTAGTTGTAAATGTTGAAACCATTGTATGTCCAAATATTGCCAATATTAGTGATACCAGTACTTAGTTCCACCTCTCTTCCCTTCTCACAAATGGTCTCTCCCTCCCCATGTAGTTTTGAATTGTAGTACACTTTTTCTTGGTTCATCAACCTTTCTGATCTCCTAAGTGGGGGGAATTCTTCATTGTTGTTAGTGTGATCAAATACTTCAGTCATTTCCCCTTCTTCCCAATAACCCTCAAAAGCTGATTGTTTGTTCCAATTACCATATTCTTGTCTAGGAACAAACCTGGGTTTGGGGTAGTGACTCTTATTTTTGTATTCTTCAATGTCCCTCTTTATTTTCTTAAATTTCCTATCCTGAACTTCATTACATTTGCTTTCAATGTTTTTAAACAATGTATGGTATTTATTTCTCTCAATATCAATAGTAAATTTTAAATCAGAAACAATCGATTTGTTAACATTTTCAATGTCTGTAAGTAATTTTTCCATCAAAAAATCATTGTTTCTAATAATGGCTTTCATTATTGCAAAACCACAATCATCAAATATTTCAATTAAATTCTTGTGAAATTCAGAACCATTTATAACATTATTAGGAAATTTACAGACTCTAAGACCTTTAGGTACAATCTTGGCTGCTAAACAGTGTTTAAGATATGCATTGTCCATGTCAAGAGTCTTGTGTTTGAATATAAAAAATTCTAAATCATTTAACATTTTGGGGTATGATGCACCCGATGTCCAACCAGAGTGTTCTTTGTTAAAGTCAAACTTTAGCTTTAACATTTCAGATACTAAATTTTGAGTACCTGTTGTATTCTGTATTCTGTCCTCCATCGGCCAAAATTGGCGCCTTTGACTCTTCGGTCTAACTGTTCTATTTTCCACTTCACTGCCTTGGTCCAAAGTAATGTGTGGAAAACCTTCCAAACTGTTTAAGGTGTTCTCCTCATCTTCCGAAACCGAATTGGTTTGTTTAGAAGCATCAGAATGCTTCGCGTTCCGTCGTCCGTTTGTTTCCCTTCCTTCCTGGTTCCTGGCAGGGGAAGCGACGATGCTAACGTAGCCATGGATTGGCTAAGGGGTGTAAGTAACCCCACGAGCTGTGTTAGCTGTCCTATTAGTTTGCGTAATTCGCCAGTCTCATTGCCTCTGCATCCCTGATCTGTGCCCAGATGCGGCTCCATGAAAACCAGTAAACAAAACGAGAGCCAAGGCGGAAAGCAAAACCAATAAAGAAAAAACCACCTGGTGTAGGCACAAATCAATCGGGTCCCAGAAGTGAAGAAAATCGAAATTTATTTGCACTGCAGTCCAAGCACAATAGCAGCAAAAAGGAACGATATCCACAGTAACACAAGCAGCAATACGTTTGATAAAACACAACGTTTCGTCATCAACTTCATCAGTAATGACAGACATAATACTACAACTCCTTATATAGTCTGCTCTATGCAATTAACCTTTAAAACAACCAATCATATTATAAATTGCAAAAAAACACGAAAAATTACTCTGAATGTTTTTAAAAACTCAACCAAGAATACATAATAAATATCTCCAGATATCATACAAATATTGAATACAATCAACTTTAAAACATGGGTATTCTTAAGAATATATAATTTTAATCAAAATAAATTAAAAATTAAAAATTGTCACTGGTAATAGATGTGTTGTTATCCATTAGTATAAATTACACCATCTGGTGGTCAAGTTGAGAAACACAGTGAAATCTAAAATACTCATTGAATAATGAATAGTTTAAAATATACCATTGTTTAAAAAATTCATTTTAGTTATACAACCAATGTGTTTAAATTTATTGAAAGATCTGTTCCAGGTATTATAAGATTATGCTAAAAAACATTCTAAAGAGATGAATTTTTAACATGTTGAAATCTAAGTTAAAGAATTACATACTTTATCAAAGCTTTGCTGCCTTAGCTTGAGTACAGGCGCAAGGGACACCATTTCATTTAGTCCCAAGTTTCTACCTGAATCAAGAATTAATTGCCAGTGTAACTCCCTATATTCAATCAACGCGTTTCCCACATACCACCTCTAGGGTTGTGGGGAACTACTTCAAGTACAAAAAACTGATAACCTGTTGTTTGACATTTCATTGAGTGTTTACTCAGGGCATTTTTATCTTTCTTCATTCTAACGTCGTAGAGATGCTCATAAATTCTTTGTTTGAGCTTTCTCTCACTCTTTCCGACGTAAAAGGAAGAACATTTCTTGCATATAGCAATATAAATAATACCACTGGTATCACAGTTTGCAAAGCTGTCTAAAAATAATGTTTTGTTTCTTGCTTCTAAGAAAATTGAACTGCCAGTCTGTAAATAGGTGCAGTAATTACACCTACCACATTTAAACAATCCTTTCTTGGATTTACTATTCTTACTTATTCTATTGCATTTTTGACTATCCTCTAAAATATTCTTTATGTTTCTCCCTTTTCTATAGGTGTATGTTACTTCTTTGTCAAAAATACCTTCTAAATCTGAAATTTCTGAAAAGGCATTCCATTCTTTAGCAAATATTTCTTTAATTAGAACTGAATGTTCATTAAAGGTAGTGATTAACCCTGTACTTTGTTCATCACAATCAACATTAATATTTTGTCCCATTGAACCTATATCTTTTGTACCTATAATAGGAGCAAAAGGACCTTTCCTTTTCTTTTTGACTTCATCTAAAATACTGTTAAAATACTCATTTGAATAGCCTCTCTTGGCAAAGAATTCTCTAAGCACATTAATTTCTTTAATAAACTCATCATCATCCGATGTCATTCTGCTTATACGAACTAGTTGCCCTTTTACTACTCCTTTTTTCTGAAACGGAGGATGACAACTGTTGAAATGTAAATAGCTGTTGCAAAATGTCTCCTTTCTATATACCTTGGATGTGAACTTTCCATCCTTTTTGCTGATGTTTATGTCTAAATAATTCAAAGTTTTTGAGTCAAAGTTATAAGTAAATTTTAAAAAATCTGTAGTTTGATTGACATGGTCAACCAATTCCTCAAAACTACTTTTATTCCCTTTCCAGAAAAAACATAGATCATCAAGAAACCTTGCATATAGTACCCATTGGTCACTGAAATGTGAATTAAGCAAGAATTTCTCCTCCCAGAATGCCATAATAATGTTGGCATAAGTTGGTGCACAATGTGCCCCCATAGCTACTCCTTTTTCTTGTCTGTAGTATTCTCCCTGGAAATAGATAAAGTTATTTTTTAATACTATTTCCATTAGAATTAATGTATTCCTAAATTCTCTATGTGTCAACTTCTTACTAGTTATTAAGGCTTCTTCAAACCAAACTAGCCCTATTTCGTGTGGAATACTACCAAAAAGGTCTACCACATCCATTGTACAAAAATTCAAATTTTCATTGTACAAGGATGATTCCACTTTCCTTAAGAGGTCCCATGAGTCTTTAAGAATACATTCCTTACCTTCTAGCACTTTTTTAGCTTTTAAATCAACAAATTTTGCCAAAGGGGCTGTGGCCGAACCATCTGCTGACACTATAGGTCTTAGAGGGGGATTTGTACTGTCTTTGTGTACTTTGGGGATGCCAAAGATACATGGGACCTTAGGTTTCTCAACTGCTAAAAACATATACGTGTCTTTATCGATGGAACCTTCCAATAACAGATCATTAAGTTGCACTTGTATCCTTTTGTAGGCTATATTCACTTCATTCAGTGATACTCTAGTGTATTTATTTTCATCATTCAAAATCTCCAACATTTTACTTTCATATTCTATCGCTTGCATAACAACTACTTCCCCTCCTTTGTCAGGTTTCATTACCCTCAGTTCTCTATTTTTGCTGACCTCTCTCAATGTATTTATTTCTCCTGGAGACAAATTTGAATGTGTATGCTTGTTTGTTAATTCCTTTCTAACTTCATTTTCTATTTTAATCTCAAAATTTCTTAATTGAGGGTGTAAGGGGGGGTTGAAAACACTTTTCCGCTTAAGTACTTAATTGTAGGGTTGACTAGTTTTCCCTTTAAAAAACAATTCAAGATTCTTTTTTCTAATGAACAACTTAATGTCAATTAGTAGTCTAGATATATCAACCCTTTGTCTAGGCACAAACGTAAAACCTTTTGAAAATAAATTAAACCAAGAAGTATCAACTTGTACATTGGAGTAGTTGTAAATGTTGAAACCATTGTATGTCCAAATATTGCCAATATTAGTGATACCAGTACTTAGTTCCACCTCTCTTCCCTTCTCACAAATGGTCTCTCCCCCCTCCCCATGTAGTTTTTTGAATTGTAGTACACTTTTTCTTGGTTCATCAACCTTTCTGATCTCCTAAGTGGGGGGAATTCTTCATTGTTGTTAGTGTGATCAAATACTTCAGTCATTTCCCCTTCTTCCCAATAACCCTCAAAAGCTGATTGTTTGTTCCAATTACCATATTCTTGTCTAGGAACAAACCTGGGTTTGGGGTAGTGACTCTTATTTTTGTATTCTTCAATGTAATTCTGTCATTCTGTAGCTTGGGTTGTGGTGTTACATGTCATGTCTCATGCCATAATGTAGTATGGGGTTACATGTCATGTCTCATGCCATTCTATTGTGTGGGGTTACATGTCATGTCTCATGCCATTCTGTAGCGTGGGGTAGGGTGTTAAAGGTCATGCCTCATGCCATTCTGTAGTGTGGGGTGTGGTGTTAGAGGTCATGTCTCATGCCATTCTGTAGTGTGGGGTGTGGTGTTAAAGGTCATGTCTCATGCCATTCTGTAGTGTGGACTGTTGTATTAAAGGTTATGTCTCATGCTATTCTGTAGTGTGGGGTGTAGTGTTAAAGGTCATGTATCATGCTATTCTGTAATGTGGGGTGTGGTAGTAAAGATCATGTCTCATGCCATTCTGTAGTGTCGGGTGTGGTGTTAAAGGTCATGTCTCATGCCATTCTCTAGTGTGGGGTGTAGTGTTACATGTCATGTCTCATGCCATTCTGTTGCGTGGGGTGTGATGTTACATGTCATTTCTCATGTCATTCTTTGTGTGGGGTTTGGTGTTACTTGTCTTGTCTCATGCCGTTCTGTTGTGTGGGGTGTGGTGTTAAGGGTGCTGTCTCATAGTTTCATAGGTTCATAGGTAGGTACTAGGATATCGGCCCGTGGGCCTATGTAAGCCTTGCCAATAAGGTTCCCTGGCTTATGCCACTCAATAAATTTATTTTCCTGTGCCACTGTTGAGCAGAGACACAGAAGTGATCCCCGGGGTGTATTTCCTATTTCCCATCCACTCATTAAGATTTTTCTTGAAGAGTGCTAGTGAAGAACTTTCCTTGACATAGATGTGTAGCCTGTTCCAGAGTATGGGAAGTTCTGTGACAAGAATCTATCCCACCAGCATGTCCTGTTTATTGTGGTGACAAGGTTTGGGTCTCTAGAGTGTGTAGCTCAGTTGGATTGGGATTTCTTTAGGTGTAGCATGTCCAACAGCTCTGGGTTTGACATAGCTTTATATGTTAGGCAGAGATCACCTCGGAGTAGGTGATATGCTACAGCGTAAAGCTGGAGTTTTTTGAGACGGACAGTGTAGGGCATCTGTTTGAGGCCAGTAATCCTCTTTGTGAGGTACTTCTGTGGCCTTTCCAGTTGTTGAAGATGGCTTGTGAGCTACATTCCAAAAGGGGCATTGTACTCTATAATGGGTCTAATGAGTGTCGAGCAGAGGAGAACAATGACCTCTTTTTTCCTGGATGAGAACCCTTTTATGATGAGGTGTGCCACGTAGAAGGACTTCCTGACTACTGTGGCGATGTGACTGTCAAAGGACTGACTCCTGTCCACCTGGGTCCCAAGGCCTCTTATCACACATTCGGTGTTAAGTAGACTGTTGTCTATGTAGTAGTTCATGGGTACAGAGTTTTACCAAAGGGGATGACAATGCACTGTTTGGCATTGCGCTTGAGGCCATGGCTCTGACACTAGGAATCTGTCTCAGCGAGGCCCTTCTGTAGGATTTCCACATCATTTGGGGACTCAACTATGGCTCCTAGTTTGCAGTCATCTGCGAACTTCATTAGCCAGAGGCCTTCTGCCTTAGCCTGTACTTCAGAGAAGTACATACCAAACAGGAGAGGTCCCAGGACTGAACCCTGTGGTACTCCACTTGTCATTGGTTTGAGGTCATATTTGGAGTGTGCAACTTTTACAGTGTGGGTTCTGTCAGTGAGCCAGTTGGCAACCCATCTTGTGACGTAGGGATTTGTACCTAGTTTAGTTAGTTTAGCTATTATTTCAGAATGGGGGATGGTGTTGAAAGTCTTGGCGAGGTCAAGATAGGCTGTGTGAACCACCTTACCCACATCTATGGCTTTGGTGACTGCCTCAAAGAAGTCGATTAGGTTCAGGAGGCGTGATCTGCCTTTTACAAACCTGAACTGGGTGGGCTCCAGAGTTTGGAGGTTACCAATGTCTTTGCTTATGAGTTCCATGATGATATGTTCCATGGCCTTGCAGACCAGGCTCATCAGGCTAATAGGGCGATAGTTCCTGGGATCAGTGGTGGCTCCCCCTTTGTGGAGTGGGATAACTGTTGCTGTACGCCACTCAGTGGGTACAAAGCCTGATGTGAGGCTATGATTAAACATGGTGCTTAGGTGGGGAGCCAGTTCATTCTGAAGTTCGTGTAAAATGCAGCCTGGGATGTTGTCTGGTCCCATGGATGCTGTGTTTTTGGCTTTAGAGAGTGCAGCTTTTACCTGCATAGTTGTGATTACAGGGACTCTGCATTCTTCCTGTATAGATATGGGCCCTTTAGGGGTGAAGGGGGGTAAAGTTAGCACTGAACCTATCTGTCAGGATGTTGGCAATATCAGTTGGTTCTGTAATTTTCATGATGTTGTGCTGTAACTCAGAGCAGATCTGGGTGTTGCCATTGAGATTCCTGACATAGCTATAGAATGCTTTGTGGTTGTCCTTAGAATCAATGGAGATTTTCTTTTCGTAGCTAGCTTTGGAGGATCTTATAAGGGATCTCAGCTTCTTACTGAGGCTGACCAGGGAGCTCCTCCACTCATGCGATTTTACTCTCTTTTGCAACAATTTCTTCCTTCTGTTGTACAGTTTGTTTATGGCAGGGGACTACTAGATTGGCTTCCTTTTTTTGGAGGATAGCATCTTGGTTCTGTTTGGGATAGCACGATCCATGCACTCGTGTAAGTGCTTATAGAGTGCCATTCTGTAATGTGGGGTGTGGTGTTAAAGGTCATGTCTCATGCCATTCTGTAGTGTGGGGTGTGATGTTACATGTCATGTCTCATGACATTCTCTAGTGTGGGGTGTGGTGTTAAAGGCCAGGCCTCATGCCACTCTGTAGTGTGGGGTGTGGTGTTGCATGTCATGTCGCATGCTATTCTGTAGTGGGGGTGTGGTGTTACATGCCATGTCTCATGCCATTCTGTAGTATGGGGTTACATGTCATGTCTCATGCCATTCTGTAGTGTGGGGTGTGGTGTTGCATGTCATGTTGCATGCTATTCTGTAGTCGGGGTTTGGTGTTACATGCCATGTCTCATGCCATTCTGTAGTGTGGGGTAGGGTGTTAAAGGACATGCCTCATGCCATTCTGTAGTGTGGGGTGTGGTGTTAGAGGTCATGTCTCATGCCATTCTGTAATGTGGGGTGTTGTGTTAAAGGTCATGTCTCATGCTATTCTGTAGTGTGGGGTGTAGTGTTAAAGGTCATGTCTCAAGCCATTCTGTAGTGTGGGGTGTGGTGTTAAAGGTCATGTTTAATGCCATTCTGTAGTGTGGGCCTACATGTCATGTCTCATGGCATTCTGTAGTGTGGGGTGTAATGTTAAAGGTCGTGTCTCATGCCATTCTGTAATGTGGGATGTGGTGTTAAAAGTCATATCTCATGCCATTCTGTAGTGTGGGGTGTGGTGTTACATGCCATGTCTCATGCCATTCTGTAGTATGGGGTTACATGTCATGTGTCATGCCATTCTGCAGTGTGGGGTGATGTGTTGCATGTCATGTCGTATGCTATTTTCTAGTGGGAGTGTGGTGTTACATGCCATGTCTCATGCCATTCTGTAGTGTGGGATGGGGTGTTAAAGGTCATGCCTCATGCCATTCTGTAATGTGGGGTATTGTGTTAAAGGTCATGTCTCATGCTATTCTGTAGTGTGGGGTGTAGTGTTAAAAGTCATGTCCAAAGCCATTCTGTAGTGTGGGGTGTGGTGTTAAAGGTCATGTCTCATGCCATTCTGTAGTGTGGGCCTACATGTCATGTCTCATGCCATTCTGTAGTGTGGGGTGTAGTGTTAAAGGTCCTGTCTCATGCCATTCTGTAATGTGGGGTGTGGTGTTACATGTCATGTCTCATGCCATTCTGTAGTGTGGAGTGTGATGTTACATGTCATGTCTCATGCCATTCTGTAGTGTGGGGTGGGGTGTTAAAGGTCATGCCTCATGCTATTCTGTAGTTTGGGGTGTAGTGTTAAAAGTCATGTCTCATGCCATTCTGTAGTGTGGGGTGTGGTGTTAAAGGGCATGTTTCATGTCATTCTGTAGTGTGGGCCTACATGCCATGTCTCATGCCATTCAGTAGTGTGGGGTATAGTGTTAAAGGTCGTGTCTCATGCCATTCTGTAATGTGGGCTGTGGTGTTAAAGGTCATGTCTCATGTCATTCTGTAGTGTGGGGTGTGGTGTTAAAGGTCATGTCTCATGCCATTCTGTAGTGTGGGGTGTGGTGTTATATGTCATGTCTCATGCCATTCTGTAGTGTGGGGTGTGATGTTACATGGCATGTCTCATGCCATTCTGTAGGGTGGGCTGTGATATTACATGTCATGCCTCAAGTCATTCTGTGTGTGGGGTGTGGTGTTGCATGTCATGTTGCATGCTATTCTGTAGTGCGGGTGTGGTGTTACATATGTCTCATGCCATTCTGTAGTCTGGGGTTTGGTGTTACATGTCATGTCTCAAGCCATTCTGTAGTGTGGGGTGTGGTGTTACATGTCATGTCTCATGCCATTCTGTAGTATGGGGTTAAATGTCATGCCTCATGTCATTCTGGTTATGGGGTGTGGTGTTACATAGGTTCATAGGTTCATAGATTAGTACTAGGCTAACTGCCCTTGCAAGCAATTTTAAGCCTAGCCAATTATCCCCTGTGAGATTCAAACCCCGTACCTTGTGTTTGTAAGGCAAACACCTTAACCATTAGGCCACCCTCCCAACCCTGTAATGTGGGGTTGTCTCATGCCATTCTGTAGTGTGGGGTGTGGTTTTAAGGGTCATGCCTCATGCCATTCTGTAGTGTGGGGTGTGATGTTGCATGTCATGTCTCATGCCATTCTGTAGTGTGGGGTTTGGTGTTACATGTTATGTCTCATGCCATTCTGTAGTGTGGGGTGTGGTGTTAAACTTCATGTCTCATGCTATTCTGTAGTGTGGGGTGTGGTGTTAATGGTCATGTCTCATACCATTCTGTAGTGTGGGGTGGGGGTGTTAAAGGTCATGTCTCATGCCATTCTGTAGTGTGGGGTGTGGTGTTACATGTCATGTCTCATGCCATTCTGTAGTGTGGGTGTGGTGTTAAAGGTCATGTCTCATGCCATTCTGTAGTGTGGGGTGTGGTGTTAAAGGTCATGTCTCATACCATTCTGTAGTGTGGGGTGTGATGTTACATGTCATGTCTCATGTCATTCTGTTTATGGGGTGCAGTGTTACATGTCATGTCTCGTGCCATTCTGTATTGTGGGGCGTGGTGTTAAAGGTCATGTCTCATGCCATTCTGTAGTGTGGGGTGTGATGTTACATGTCATGTCTCATGCCATTCTGTAGGGTGGTGTGTGATATTACATGTCATGCCTCAAGTCATTCTGTGTGTGCGGTGTGGTGTTGCATGTCATGTCGCATGCTATTCTGTAGTGCCGGTGTGGTGTTATATATCATGTCTCATGCCATTCTGTAGTCTGGGGTTTGGTGTTAAGGGTCATGTCTCATGCCATTCTGTAGTGTGGGGTGTGATGTTGCATGTCATGTCTCATGCCATTCTGTAGTGTGGGGTTTGGTGTTACATGTTATGTCTCATGCCATTCTGTAGTGTGGGGTGTGGTGTTAAAGGTCATGTCTCATGCTATTCTGTAGTGTGGGGTGTGGTGTTAATGGTCATGTCTCATGCCATTCTGTAGTGTGGGGTGTGGTGTTAAAGGTCATGTCTCATGCCATTCTGCAGTGTGGGGTGTGATGTTACATGTCATGTCTCATATAATTCTGTTTATGGGGTGTGGTGTTACATGTCATGTCTCATGCCATTCTGTAGTGTGGGGTGTGATGTTACATGTCATGTCTCATGTAATTCTGTTTATGGGGTGTGGTGTTACATGTCATGTCTCATGCCATTCTGTATTGTGGGGTATGGTGTTAAAGGTCATGTCTCATGCCATTCTGTAGTGTGGGGTTTAGTGTTACATGTCATTTTTCATGCCATTCTGTAGTGTGTGGTGTGATGTTACATGTCATGTCTCATGCCATTCTATTGTGGGGGCGTGGTGTTACATGTCATGTCTCATGCCATTTTGTAGTTTGGGGTGTGGTGTTAAAGGGTCATGTCTAATGACATTCTGTAATGTGGGGTGTTGTGTTAAAGGTCATGGAAGTATACCTAACATTGAATGCTCAGAAAAAAACATAAAAGTAGTATATAACAAAATACATAAACCAGTGACTGTTTTGGGGAAAAAGTGTTGCCTGCTAAGCAACTTGTCCTAGAAGTATAAAAGTAACACCTTTAAAACCTGGAATTAAAACTGTGTTATCAATGAACAGATGTATTTACAAAACATAAGACCATTCTGCCCACAGTATACAGTATTTCAAACCAACTAAAGTTCTCAGTCACAGTGCATATATGTCCATCTTTATCATAATGTGTATGTGTCCCATGTAACGAGCAATACTTCTTCTCTGGCATGGTTACAGTAACAAACACCTGGCTTTTTTTTTTTTGGCTTCCTTATATGTTATTTATTAGGGCATTTTTCATTTCATTTTTAGGAAGTTTAACTGACGCTCTTGATTTTGCTGTGTTTATGCTTTGTGGCTTCTTCTTGGGAATGATGTAGCCTGGTTTCCACTTTAGTTGACTTGTCTACTGTTTCTTGTAGCTAAAATCTCTGGAAAGGTGCAAGAGAGAGAAAAATGTATTACATCTGCAGATCATTATGTAACAAAGCTGCTTTTAAACTAATGCATTATATTCTACTGTGCACATACCTCTCAAAAGAATAATTAATTTACTTAAATCATTTATTACCCAGGTGATTATTTATTTAACAGGGTAGAGCACTGATCCCCATGGCCTTGTTTCCAGCTCAGCCCAGGAATGGTGTCTGATTAAATGGCTTGCTCATAGTCATACAGACAGGCAATGGAGGTCGAGGGAATTAAACCTGCACCTCTGGAGCACAGGAAACCACTCTATTAACAGCTCCTTAATTCTCTGTGCCAACTGCCAAACAAAATGAGCAACTTTCTGCAATGACATAAGTTACAGTCCAGAGTGAAAGAAAGCAAAAACAAAGTTTAATACTAAAATGACAACTTACTTTGCTAAAACTATTAAAACAGAATACTTGTTTGCATTTAAGACCATACCACTTCAGACTGCTAAAAGAGAGCATAAAATGCCCATATAAGACAATAGTCTACCTAATTGCAACTGTGAGTTATTACCTTAACTGCCTTGCCTTCAGCATTGTCTTAATTCTAACTGATTCATAAAGGCCTGGAAATTTACTGGCTACTAAAGTTAATTGCCAATAACTTTTTCTCATACATAAATTCTCAGCATCTCCACCCCTATTACTAACCAAGACATTTGCCATCATTATTAATTGAAATTTATGTTCAACTACTTAAACCTTCTTAATTGCATATAAATGCTCCATTATTTTACCATGTAACCTTCTGTTTGACTTGCTATCATAAAATGCTTGGCACAAGATATGTTGCTAAATAAACTGCACTGACACGGTTCCAATTAAAACTACCTGTAACGTTAAAATATTTCTTTGAAAGTGGGTGGCGAGATTTATCACCTAATGAATTGCATTTGCATGCTGAGGATATTCCACACATTCACTCTGTATTTTTTCTTATGCTCAAAATGTATTTTAAGATTCTAGATTTCTATACACATAATTAATTTCATTAAATCCTTGTTACCAGACAAATGTTTCCATTTGTCTCTAATAACACTATATACTGTACTTAAACCAGATTTGTGGTATACAGGGATAGGGCCTTGACTATGGCCCATGTGACCTGGGTTCAGCTACTAGATGGGTCATCTGAAGCCTGTCTGTCCTGGGGGTAAGAGCATGCACTTAGACACTCCCTGACTTTGATTCCTAGCAGTGGTTGGGGACATGTAAGGGGTCACAGTTCTAAAGGGAGAATTGTGAGGACATTGGACAAGTTACCCCACAGCCTGATCAGTATGCCAGCATATCCCCATTGGTCATCGACTCTTGGATGTAAATGGGTGCACACAGGGCAAGGGAAAATGGTAAAAAGAGTAAAACCTCCTCATTACCAAGATGATGCCAAAACAAGAACATTAATGTCCTCTCTGGCTCTGAGCATGGGTCACTGCTACTCCACAGGAGGAATATGAATGTTTGGTAGCCCTGGTGGTCCTCTCTGGCTCTGAGCATTGGTCACTAGTACTCCACAGGAGGAATATGAATGTCCTGTAGACCTGCTGGTCCTCTCTGGCTCTGAGCATGGGTCACTGGTACTCCACAGGAGGAATATGAATGTCCTGTAGACCTGGTGGTCCTCTCTGGTTCTGAGCATTGGTCACTGGTACTCCACAGGAGGAATATGAATGTCCTGTAGACCTGGTGGTCCTCTCTGGCTCTGAGCATGGGTCACTGGTACTCCACATGAGGAATATGAATGTCCTGTAGACCTGGTGGACAAAAAGGGATCCTAGTGGCAGTCGATGGTCAGCTGTAGGGAGACAAAAATACTCCCCCCCCCCCATAAAAAATTAATAGTACTGCACACGGTACTTAACATCTCAGTATTAACTTTCTATAAAACCTTATTAAAATTTCTGTGTTTCACTGTTCTGGTGTAATTCTTAGAAAAGTATGGTACGAACAACATAATTTATTTTCCTGTGTGTAATAGCTTCAGAAAAATCCTGGTGATATTTAGTTTTCTAAAAGCCAGCTTTGTACTATTAGAATAAATTATGTTTTATTTCGTCAACTTAAACATTAGTCCCTAAAGTATTGCCAATAACTTTATACAAATAAATATCTAAAAAAAATATATTCATCTCTTAGCTTTCTTCATCTAAGCTGAAAGTCAAGTTTTGTTTATAACAGCTCATACAGCTGCAAAAGGAATTCAGTTGGATTTCAACCCTATACCTCAATAAAAGACTTCCCCTAAAAAAAATCACCACTTGCAAACATTGCCTACCACAGATAAGTCAATTACTGCCATGGTGAAACAATCAGGTTCAGAGACACCAATGGCTGCAGTAAGAAAACTTTGTTACTGGCTCATTAGCTTATCTCTGAATTTCTGGATTGTACTTTGGCTAACACTAGTGCTGTTACACCTAATGATAATAGTGATCTTCCTAGTGACCCATGCATCATGTTGGCAAAGATGCCCCTCTACACACACACACACACACACACACACACACACACACACACACACACACACACACACACACACACACACACATATGCATGCATGAACATACACACTCACATACACAAGGCACATTCTTACAGCTTCCTTCCTTAGGTATCCTACAGACATACACATACATGTCCACAAACATAGACTAACCCACACCCCATCACCACATATTCACTGAATTTACCTGTACTAGCGACTACTTCCATAGGACTGAATAGGTGAATACCATCTTCTTATGCCATTCATTTTTTCCTCCAAAAGTGAAAATCTGTGCAGTGGCAGCATAAATCTGGTGCTGCTGGCATTTCTTCATTTTCTGAGAGCATACAGTAAATCAGCAAACAGCTCTGCCAGAAAACTTTAGAGGTGGGTGGACTGTAAATTAGAAAGGTTTACTATGAGCAGGGAAATGACCATGTTAAGGCTTCTCCCACCTTGCAAGCCTTTCAGATACTATGAAACCTCATTTGTATTTGAACTTTTGCTCACTGACTGTTGTAAATCAAATGTTACTAAAGGGATCAAGCCTGGATGCAAAACTAAATGAAAGCAGAGAAAGTCTCTGCAACTGTAACTCATGAAAATAGAAGGTACAACCACTATACTGTCTATGCTATACTGCACAGAAACATCCAGAATTATAAAATCCTACCTTCCTTTATACAACCAAACTGTTCCTCAGAGCAGACTAATGCACACAATAAATATAAAACATACAGTCAGAGGATGCCAGGCATGTGCAGCTGTTATAACATAAAAAGCAGCATGTTGCATGCCATGCTCACTTCTGATCTCCTTAAAAGAAGGTGCAGAAATTACAGTTAGTCTAAAGCATTGTGTGGGTGTCAGCATGCACATGTTCCACAAATGTACGTACATGATATATTGTACATGTGTGGGCACATATATGTTCCATACAGTACAGTACATGACATACCATACAGGTGTGAGCATGTCTGTCTTCCACAAATGTAAAGTGCATGATATGGAGTGCAGTTGTTAGAATATGTATGTTCTACAAATATGCAGTAAAGAAGATACTGTGCACACCAGCATACACAAGTTCCACACATGTACAGTAAAGAATATACTGTACACATTATCATGTATGTGTTCCACATGGTTTACCTTAATTTAGTTTGGAGTCTGTTGTATGATGCACCAAAGTGCAAAAGTACAACGGCACAATTTGGGAATGTTAAATTCCATTGTTGCAAATTCAAATCAACGAATGCACACTGCCATTCACTCATTTGATTTTAACATTCCAGGTGCAGATCACACTATAGTGAGGATTGGGACATGTACCCTTTCCTTCACTGTAGTGTGATCTCAGAGTTAGTATATTAAAGTAGCAGGGGGTGTGGGGGGTGGGGTGCAGGGGGGCTTGGCCCCCTGAATAATGATGTTTGGAGTCATTAGGAAATGTCTTCTAACTTTCACTGTTGTGCTGCAGTTCAAAAATGGTTGAATTTCCAGTAAACCATTTTCAACATTTAGATTCGGACACATTTTAGAATTCAGGATTTATAGTCGCACAATAGAGCGATTGCACATTACGTTTTCAACTAAATGAAAGTAAACCATTCCACACATGTACAGTAAAGAATATATTGTGCACATCATCATGTATGTGTTCCACATATGTACAGTGAAGGATATCCTCTGCACACTATCATGTATGTGTTCTACACATGTACAGTAAAGGATATTCTGTGCACATCATCATGCATGTGTTCCACACATATACAGTAAAGGATATACCATGCAGGTTTAGCACATATGTGTTCCACACGTGTGCAGAAAAGAATATATTGTGCACATCATGTATGTGTTCCACACATATACAGTAAAGGATATACTGTGCACATCATGTATGTTTTCCACATGTGTACAGTAAACGATATACTGTGCACATCATCATGCATGTGTTCCACACATGTACAGTGAAGGATATACTGTGCACATCATCATATATGTGTTCCACGCATATATAGTAAAGAATATACCATGCAGGTTTAGCATGTATGCTTTCCACACATGTATAGTAAAGGATATACTGTGCATATCATCATGTATGTGCTCCACACATGTACAGTAAAGGATATACTGTGCACATCATCATGTATGTGTTCCAAATATGTACAGTAAATGATATACTGTGCAGGTATTAGCATGTGTGTGTTCCACATGTGCACTGTAGATGATATACTGAACAGGTGTCATCATGTATGTGTTTCACACATGTTCAATACATGACATATTGTGCAGATGTCAGCATGTACATGTTCCACATATGTACTGTACACAATGTGCTGTGCAGGTGTCAGCATGTATGTGTTCCATGCATACACAAGGATATATGATATACTCTGCAGGTATTGTTGGCATGTATGTGTTCTGTACATGTACAGTACAGGATATATTATGCAGGTGTCAGCATGCACATATTCCACACATGAACAGTACAGTATATACAATGCATGTAGCTCTTACAGTGTTTATCATGTAGTTTATGTTCTCATGTCTGTTACATGTATCTCATTTATTTTATGTACATTTTAATTCCAGTATGCTTACCTCAGTGACACTGCATTATATGAAGCTTTGGGAAGCTAGTCATTTATAATTCCATATTTGAATCTTACTTTGCATAATAATCCATCCATCTCTGGATTTAAGTTCTACACTTACACAGTACATGATATAATGTGCAGGTGTTAGTATGTACATGTTCCACACACACAGAGTACAAGAGGAAGCCATCCCCAGCCATTCAGAAAGGTAAGATGAGACAGAATGCAAAAGTTCTGAAATATAATCTTATTTGAAAAAGATAAGTCATTTCATATTGTTAAAAATTGGTGTTGCATAATAACAATAATCCATAGGTATGCATAGGTAAGGCTTGTTTACTCACAGTTTTCTTTTTTGGGTTTGTCATTCACTTCTCATAAGCAAACTACACCATCTTTGGTAACCTGGCCATAACTTAAACCCAGATATAGATTATTGTGCAAAATAATGTTCAAATCTGCAATTATAAAGCTTCTCAAGGCTCCATATAATATAGCGTAAGTGAGTTACCCATGTTAGAATTAATACGCGCATAAAATAAACTAGATATATGTAACAGGCATGATGATATAACGGCTAACTACAAGAGTAATTTAGAGGCAGATACAGTGATGTACAAGCACGAGGATTCACACATCAACTGTATGACATTATATAAATGTCACCTGTCTAATTTATGAGATAATTATCTTAGGTTAAGCAATACACTCACATCTTTTAAGGCATGATCTAACACAACTTCCTTCTCTCATTGTATAACATTTCCAATATGTATTTTACCAAACAGTTAATTGTAAATGTAACCTCTTACTTAATTAGGATTCAGTTGAGTTATTACTTCAGACATTTCTTTAATTTCCTTATATGCATCTATTTTTTAGAGCTTAAACACAAAATGCTGTTTGACAGGAGAGCAGAGGGCATAAACATACATGAATTATTTAACTTTAGTGTTGTGAGATGTCCATAAGTAGATTGTTGTTTTCTTCTGTTCACAGTCACTGATCTAACCTGATATTTCTTTTCTCAACTCATAATAAAAAAAAACATGCAGAAGAAGAACAGAACTTTGTAAAGCAGTACCTTTCTCAAAGAACCTATGCAACGCTTACTGAAACATTTAAATTCTTCTAAGACACATGCTTACAGACTGCAAGTAAAATTATTGCAGGTTTGCAGAATATCAGGCTTGACATGTCCTTATTCCCAAAACGTTGTATTTCTGGCAGTGAAACTCCATTCCTGCTCTGTCTGGCATGCCCAGTTATTAGTAGGTAGTACCTTCAACGCAGATTAGAATGAATACATTTAATTTTTTTGTATCTTTTTGCTTTCTTAGAGATGCTATATTCTGACCTATTTGGAGCTACTTTATCTGGATGTCTCTTTTTAGAACAGTGGCAGACATTTAAGACAAACCAACAAAATGTCTGAAATTAATTTCCAGAACTGTTATTGTGCCTCTTTTAAAATATGTCTACATTATGGATATTGTTTAAAAAGAAGCTGCTGCAGTATTGTAGTGAACCATTGTTATTTGTGGTGTATTTTGAGGGAAGGACTAATAGCAGGTATTTGTATAATTTCATGTTAGATGGATGCATTAATTCTTTTCATAAGGTTATATATATATATATATATATATATATATATATATAAATATATATATATATATATACATATATATATATATATATATATATATATATATATATATATATATATATATATATATATATATATATATATATATATATATATATATATATATATACATACATATATATATATATATATAAAACCTTGTTGTTTGATTTTCTAATTTTTTGCAACTCTTTTTAGCTCCCTGCAGTTACCCACCAGCTGCTCTAGAGACTATCCTTATCTACTAGGTCTGCTGAAGCAACTGAGGCTGCCCTCTGGAATAATTCTGGCCACTGTTTAGGGCCATTGAGGAGATTCATCCACCTGAGGTAGCATCATATTACTGCCATGGAGTGTTTTCACCTGTATCTCACCCCTGTGCATGCTTAGTACCACCCTGTGAGTGGGCTGTGTAAGTGGGCATCAGTGTTGGACTGCCTCCCACTTCTGCAAATGACTGATGCCACTAAGAGTGGACTTCCCACCCACAAGAAGCAGCACAGAGTTGTTCCTCATGTCCTCACCAGGAAAATTAAACAGTGTGTCAAAAGCATTCACACATTCTCCCCTCAGGGACAGACAAAGCCATCCTCCCTGCCACTGATGCAGAGTGAATGAACCAGTATTTGAACTGGGGTCTCTTGGGCTGTAGTGGTAGATTTATCTCTCCATATCACTGGGGCAGGCTTTGATTTTATTATGTTACTGTGTAAAGAAAAGTGAACTCTTGATATATATTCATATGTCTTTCCATCCATCCCTCCAAACCCCTTTTTCTACATGGAGTGAGGGTGTCACTTCAACAGTTAGAATCATCTAGACCCATGGTTTACACTACCAGGTGGCTAGTCCAGCCATAGTAGATATTCCACACCACACACACACACACACACACACACACACACACACACACACGCACACACACACACACACACACACACACACACACACACACACACACACACACACACACACACACACACACACACACACACACACACACACACCTATGACCAATTTAGAGTATCCAATCCACCTACTGCATGTCTTTGGAATGTGGGAGGAAACTGGACTACACCCATGCAAACACAGTGAGGACATGCAGACTCTGCACAGAACTACAGAAGGCATCCTAACTGAGAATCGAACAGGGACACTCTGGCTGTGAGGCAACAACACTCTGCATGGTAGCACTATGCCATGAATGATATATTTGTATGTCTTTATGTTTAAAACATTCTGCATTGTCTGTAACAACTATTAATGCAAAATAAGAGCCACTTTAGTCACATTTAGATCAAATATCTGTAATTTGTGTTAAGCAGTGGTTGATGTAGCGCTATATTAACAGTGTGCACTAGGAGCTGAGAAGGGAGAAGTGTAAAAAAGGAAACGGTTTAGCACTATATTAACAGTGTGCACTAGGAGCTGAGAAGGGAGAAGTGTAAAAAAGGAAACGGTTTAGCACTATATTAACAGTGTGCACTAGGAACTGAGAAGGGAGAAGTGTAAAAAAGGAAACGGTTTAGCACTATATTAACAGTGTGCACTAGGAACTGAGAAGGGAGAAGTGTAAAAAAGGAAACGGTTTAGCACTATATTAACAGTGTGCACTAGGAGCTGAGAAGGGAGAAGTGTAAAAAAGGAAACGGTTTAGCACTATATTAACAGTGTGCACTAGGAGCTGAGAAGGGAGAAGTGTAAAAAAGGAAACGGTTTAGCACTATATTAACAGTGTGCACTAGGAACTGAGAAGGGAGAAGTGTAAAAAAGGAAACGGTTTAGCACTATATTAACAGTGTGCACTAGGAACTGAGAAGGGAGAAGTGTAAAAAAGGAAACGGTTTAGCACTATATTAACAGTGTGCACTAGGAACTGAGAAGGGAGAAGTGTAAAAAAGGAAACGGTTTAGTCATTTATACAAAATGTTGTCTTCAGAAGTGAAATTCATATTGTTTCAAGATGGATTCTGAAGGCCTAGACCTGTGCTGAAACCTTTCTACTTCCTAGTATCATTGTGGATAGAGTCAACGTGGCTAGTCCCAATGTGGAAGACTGGAACTTGTGCCAAAAAAAGACACGGATAAACAGTCCACATATTCTTTAGTTACCAAAATAACATAGAGGAGTTTAGTTGTAATTTGTCAGTGGCTGTTGTCTGGTAGATAGCAGAATGTTTGCTCAGAAGTTACAGTTGCCTTGTTTTGGGAGACAAGCCCTTGATTGCTTAGTCACCCACGTACATATGCTGTCTTACGGTAAAGGAGATTGTTCTATTCTCCTGAACAGTGTTGCATGAAGTTATTTTTGACCTTAACAGTTTGGTGTCATGAAGTCTCAAATTTCAAGCTATATGTGAGTTGTTGCAACAGAAATCACCTTTGGGCCCATTCATGACAGGTTTTCCGTCTGGTCATTTCTGGTTTGTCAGCTGGGATCTAGATTTTTTCACCTTCAGCAGAGTCTAAAGTCTCTACAGGTAAGCTTTTTTTACATGATTTTTCAGTAGTTTGGTGATTTTTGGTATGATAGTGTGTTAAATTACATATAGTTCATACAGTTCATATGAAAGTGAGTTTTAATCGCAATTACATGTATTTCGTAAGAGAGTGGGTTTAATCACATATTCATATGAGAGTAGGATTTAATGTATGTGAGTGCCTAATATTTCCATTGTATTGAGATTCCAATGGGTGCAATTGTGGGGGTATTAAAAGAACTGGAGTTTGGAACTCCAGCTAGACATATGTTTAATAAATATGGAAGAGACAGTTGTATTTACTTGGTAAAGTGGTCTGAGCTTACTAAAAATAATAGTGCACTGCAGTTTCCTGAGGGTGGAACTTTGGATAAGGCTATTTCAGAAAATCTTAAAAATAAAATCTTAAAAAGAAACTCAAACAAAACAGAAATAAAGTACCTGTCTCTTGTTGGTCAGCTTTTAATGACTGGCAAGAAGAATCTAAAAATAAGGAAAGGGAGTCTGTAGTTAGAAGTTTAAAATATATTTCTGCTAGATTAAAATCACAGTTGAAGGCAGCTAATGGAACAGTTAATACATTACAGAAATGTGCAGAAGATAATTCATGTGATACCTGTGGACTTTACCCTTTCAAGCAGTTAGAAAAACTGAAGATGACTCAGCCTGATTCTTCCATTACAGATGATGATGATGATGATGATGACTGTCCCCGATTTTTTCAGCTCCCCGTCCCCCTTATGACCACTTTACTTCCTATGCACCTCCCTCTCCAGGACAACAGGTGTCAGAATAGCTCAGAGATCCCCCCTCTGTCATTTCCCCGATACCGCCCAAGTCACTTCTGGTACTTCTGCCTGCCCTAATGGTTCTGTTTATAACATGAAATTCTGGCAACAGCAACACTGTTTCAAATTCTGATCAAATGTTAATGAGAATGGCTAACAGAAGTAGACAGTTCCACCTAAAAACCAAGCACGTCTCAGGGGCAAAACATATCGGCAAATTAAAATGATTGATTAATAAAACCACTCCCTCTAAGCCAAATAGTTTGAAGAAATTCAAAAAGTAAATTACACAATTCCCAATAATTATTGATGGTGAAGAATACAGGTGGAAACCACCTCTCAGACAAATTTCAAAGGATGCATCAAATTGTGATTCATTCTCTGATGATGATGATGATGATACCCCCACCACCGGTACACCATCTGATACTCAGGTTCACCTTTTGAGGGAGTCACCTCACCCTGCAGCAGCCCAGGATGATAATACAGAGCCAACTATAAGAATATTCCGCCCATGGACTGCAGCAGATTTTCAAACTATTGTAGATCCTCTCCATCCCATTAGAACAGATTCAGCTAAATATAAATAAATAATTACAAAACTCTACCAAAAAAAAAAAAACAGTGGGTAATTTTAAAAGCTTCCACTCTTTCAAGCTTTTTAGAAAAATATGGGAAAATGAGGTTTAGGTGACAATATTGCAAAGTACACAGATGAGGGATTTCTAACCATGAGAGACAATTTACTAAAGGCAATAACTACTGCATGCTCTCGAACACCTAACTCTGCATGAATTAAATCTATCATACAGCAGGAAAATAAATCTGTGGATGCATATTTACAGTGCATAACAGATGTGTCTGAGGCTTGTTTAGGACATCCAGATCCTACAAAAGAAGCTGTAGCAAGCTGACTATCAGTGTCTTTTGTAGATGGCTTATTATCGTCTATCCATAGTGCCTTTTTTAGGCAAGACTCAAAAGTCAAACCCACCTCTGTAAACACCATAAATAAAAAAATGAGGGTTATGCTACTCAACGCCAGGAGTTTAAATCTCAAAATGCACGCGCTTGAAGCACTCCTCAGTATGGAGAATGTCAACATCTGTGCAGTAACTGAAACCTGGTTCAAGGCTCCACAGAGCACCCCAGCACTACCAGGCTACAACTCATACCACACATTTCGAACACAGAACATGGACCAAAACACAAAAGGAGGGGGTGTATCCATATTAATCAAGAATACCTACACCTCCAGGTTAGTGGCGCAGCATGATACCTCCGAGATCATCCATGTGCAACTAACATCAGGCAAATCTGCAATGCAAATTGTGACCTGCTACAGATCACCCACCATGACCCAGGACCACCACTCCACCTTTCTGGAGACACTGGAAAACATGAAGGTCCTATGGAACACCCTGATATTGGGTGATTTCAATTACCCTACCGTTAACTGGGAAAACTACTCAAGTACAAACTCCCAGGTCCAGTGCTTCCTGGAATTTATCAACTCAAATGCCCTGGATCATCTGGTAAACTCCCCTACCAGAGGTGAAAACATATTGGACCTGGTCATCACCAATATGGGCGACAGGTGTTCTACATCAGGGATCAACCCATCACTGGTTAGTTCAGACCATAAACTAATCACTTTGGATGTCCACACCACACCACCACCTCCAACCAAGGAAATCACAGTGAAAAACGTTTCTATAGCAAACTTCACCTTACTTAAGACAGAGGTGGCAAGTTTCACAGCCCCCACGCTAAAAGATAACAGTGTCCAAGATGCAGGAACCTTTACAAATGCACTCTATGAGCACCTACAAGGATGCATGGATCGTGCCATCCCTAGCAAAACCAAGACTCACTCCCCTAAGAGAAGGAAACCAGTCTGGTGGACCCCTGCCATAAACAGGCTATAAAATAGAAGGAGGAAACTAGTTAAAAAAAAGCAAATCCCAAGAAGGAAAAACATCCCTGATCAGTATCAGTAAGAAACTAAGGTCCCTCATAAAATCCTCCAAGGCTAACTTCGAAAGAAAAATAGCCAAGGATTCGAAAGATAACCACAAAGCCTTCTTTAGCTATGTCAAGAATCTAAGTGGCAACTCGCAGATATGCTCTGAGCTAGTGCAAAATAGCACAAAATATACTGAACCCACTGATACTGCCAACATCCTGGCAGATAGATTCAGTGCAAACTTCACCCCCCTCTCACCCCCAAAAAGGCCCACAACAATACCGGAAAAGTGTAGTGTCCCAGAAATCACAGATGCACAGGTGAAAACAGCCCTTTCAAAAGCCAAAAGCACAGCATCAGTGGTGCCAGATGGTGTCCCAGGCTGCGTCTTGCATGAACTACAGAACAAAATAACCCCCCACCTAAACACATTGTTGAACCTCAGCCTCTCCACAGGCTACGTGCCCAATAGAATGGGTCACAGCAATGGTTATTCTGCTACAAACAAAGGAGGGGCCACAACTGACCCTGGTAACTATCACCCCATAAGCCTGACTAGCCTGGTCTGCAAGGTTATGGAGCGCATCATCACGGAACTCATTAACAAAGACATTGGGAACCTCCAAACACTTGACCTGACCCAGTTCGGCTTTGTTAAGGGCAGATCATGCCTAGTAAACCTGGTTGACTTCTTTGAGACAGTCACCAAGGCCATAGATGAAGGGAAGGTAGTTCACACAGCCTACCTTGACCTCGCCAAGGCTTTTGACACCATTCCCCACTCGGAAATTATATAAAAAATCACCAGCCTGAACATAAGCCCCTACGTCACGAGATGGGTTGCCAACTGGCTTACAGACAGAACTCACATGGTAAGAATAGCGGGCTCCAGGTCTGACTCTAAACCAGTCACAAGTGGTGTCCCAGAAGGCTCGGTCCTGGGACCCCTACTGTTTGGCATATACTACTCAGAAGTACAGGCAAACACAGGAGGACTATGGCTAACCAAGTTCGCTGATGACTGCAAACTGGGAGCCATAATTGACTCTCCGGCTGACATGGACATTCTGCAAAAGGGCCTTACTGAGACAGACACCTGGTGTCAAAGTCATGGTCTCAAGCTAAATGCCAAAAAATGCATAGTCATCCCATTTGGGAAAAACAAAACACCCATGAATTACCACATAGGTGGCAGCCCCCTTAATACAGAAGAGGTAATACGAGATCTGGGGACCCAGGAAGATAGTAATCTCTCCTTTGACAATCATATTACCAAAGTAGTTAGGAAATCCTTCTATGTAGCCCATCTAATTACTAAAGGGTTCGCATCTAGAAATAAAGAGGTTATAGTGCCCCTCTACTCGTCACTCATCAGATCCATCATAGAGTACAATGCCCCGTTTGGGATGTACCTCATAAGACACTTCCAATAGCTGGAAAGACCACAAAAGTACCTCACCAAGAAGATTACTGGTCTCAAACATATGTCCTATGCAGCCAGACTGGAAAAACTCCAAATGTACTCAGTGGCATATCGCTTACTCAGAGGTGATCTCTGCCTGACTTACAAAGCCATGTCCAACTCAGAATCGATGGACATGCTCCACCTAAAGAAATCCAAGTCACTGTGAGCCACTCGCTCTAGTGAGCTAAACCTGGCCACAACAATAAACAGAACATGCTGGAGGGCTAGATTCCTGTCACAGAGACTCCCCATGCTTTGGAACAAAATTCCTAACTACATTAGGCAGAGCCCCTCACTAACACTCTTCAAGAGAAACCTTGACGAGTGGATGGGTAACAGGAAATACACCCCTGGGATCACTTCATTGGCTCTTCTTGACAGAGGCTCAGTAAATTAATCAATGGGGCAGCAAAAGCTGACACACTCTGGCTAGGCTTATAAATGCCCTCGGGCAGATAGCCTAGCACCTACCTATGAACCTATGAACCTATCCAAGAACAGATAAAAAAGTTTGTCTAAATTGGCCCAATTTAGGTATTCATGAAATTGTTAACCAAGGACAATACATGGCAGACAATATAGTCAGAGAGGAAAAAGAACAATAAAAGAAATGGGTTGATGTTCAACTTCAACAATTCAGTACTAATTCAAGGGGAAGGGGGTGAGGTAGTGAGGAAGGAGAAATTGGGAAGGTAGATGTAGATTTAGATTCTTTCCACAACAACCCCCAGAACAATACCAGCAAAACTTTTACTCCTCCTACTTCACCTCAGGCCCAGAAGTATGGGTCATATATTAGCCTTTGCTTTAACTGTGGCCAGAGTGGACATTGAAGTACTGAGTGTCCTTTTATTCAATAAACAAGTCCATAGAATAGTAGGATCATAGGAAGTTACTAGACTATTGACCCTGAGGCCCTTACAAGCCTAGTCAAGAATTTAGCCCGTGTTCCAACAAGTCAGCACCCTATGCCACTGTCCGACAGGGACATAGGTGGAATCCGGGGATCTATTTTCTGATCCCATCCAGTTATCCAAGTTGTACTTAAAAAAGTTTAATGAGGTACTCTGCTTTACGTGGAAAGGGAGTTTATTCCACAAAAGGGGGAGTCTCTGGGACACAAATCTGTCCCGCCAACAAGTGCTATTGATGTCACTGACCAGGTTGAGTCCTCGTGTGTGGGTTACTCTAGTGGAGCTTGACTTGTGGATATGCAGTAGTCCCATCAGGGTGGGGTCTGAGATTGCTTTGTATGCCAGACAGAGGTCACCTCTGAGGAGTCTGTTGGAGAGTGAGTAGAGAGACAGGGCTTTTAGCCTATCTGTGTAGGGTAGATGTTTGAGGCCCTGGATTCTCCGGGTAAGGAATCTCTGTGGTCTCTCCAGCTGCTGCATGTGCTTTGTGAGGTACATGCTGAAAGGGACATTGTATTCAATAATCGGTCTTATAAGGGAAGAATACAGGGATGTTATCACCACCTTGTCCCTGGATGAGATACCCTTACTAATGAGGTGGGCCATGTAGAAAGCTTTTCATGCAATGGAGCCAATATGGTCGTCAAATGTCAGTTTGCTATCAACCTGGGTTCCCAAGTCCCTTACGACTGATTGCTTGCTTAGTGCCTTATTATCAATGTGATAATTTATGGGTGCATCATTCTCCTCAAAAGGGATGATGTTGCATTTTTGGCATTCAGTTTGAGACCATGTTTCTGGCACCAGTCATTGGTTTGGGTGAGACCCTCTTGGAGGTTGTCAACATCACTAGGGGAATTGATGACAACACCCAGCTTGCAGTCATCTGCAAACTTGGTTAGCCATAGCCCACTAGATTTAGCCTGCACCTCCAAGAAGTATATCCCAAACAGCAGAGGCCCCAAGACCAATCCATGGAGTACACCTCTTGTTACAGGTCTACTACGTGAGGTGGCTTCCCCTATTTTAACTAGGTGGGTTCTATCAGTAAGCTAGTTTGCTACCCATCTGGTAACATATGGCTTGAAGCCTAGTTGACAGAGTTTATCTATTATACCTGAGTAGGGAATAGTATCAAAGGCCTTGGGCAGGTCAAGGTAGGTGGTATGTACCATCTTCCTCTCGTCTATGGCCTTGATGACTGTCAAAGAAGTCGACCAAATTTAACAGGCATGACTTCCCCTTGACAAAACCAAACTGTGTCAGATCAAGTGTCTGGTGGTTGCCAATGTCCTTATTAATGAGGTTTATGATAATCAGCTCCATGGCCTTGCAGATCAGGCTAGTTAGGCTGATGGGTCTATAATTTCCTGGATTGGTGGATGCTCCACCTTTGTGCAAAGGATGACAGTGGCTGTCCTCCACTCAACTGGGATGAAGCCAGTACTCAGGCTTTGGCTTGAATAGGGTGCCTAATGGTTCTGCAAGTTCCTGCCTGAGTTCATGTAGGATGCAGCTTGGGATATTATCAGGCCCCATGGAGGCTGTATTTTTTGCCTTTGCGAGGGCAGTGATGACTTGCTCCCTAGAGATAAGGGGAGGGGGCCATGTACTGGGGATGTCCTGTTGTACTGATGGGGTGGCAGAGGAGTGACGTTTTCACTGAACCTGTCTGCCAGCAGGTTGGCTATATCTACATGGTTTGTATATGTGGTGACCTTGACCACCATTTCTGACCAGATTGACCACCAGTTCTGAGCAGCCCAATGTCCAAGCTCCACAGCATGTGGAGAAACAACATCTTACTGTGAGCACTGCTAGGCAGCCACCAACATGGTAGCAAGACCATTAGGACACTCATGAAAAGGAAACACAGCTATTACCTTTGGTAGCAGTGGACCAGAAGTGTCTGTTTGTTAGCACTACAATGTGCGATTCTCCTTTTCATTATGTTATAAACACAATAGCAACTCAATCTATGATAACTTCATCAAAGGTCAAAAGACTCCGTCTCTCTACAAACTCTATGCGGGGTGTGGGGGTCTCTAGGATTCCTTTGGATTATCCAGAGACAAAATCTGTCCCAATTCAAATAGATCCATTACAAGAACAGCTTGATTTTATTGTAGGATATTCTGCTGCTTTGAATCTTTTTATGAAGGGATTTGTTGAGTAAATTGCAATATACCATATTTTGCACTCAGAGTGGAGTTTTCTTAACTATTACAAATGAACCTTTCCCTCTGGGTCTCTGTTCAGGCAATATTTGTGCAGATGAAGACACACTCTTTGCAGTACATGGATCAGAACAGACCTGTAGTATAGCTGATCTGGAGTGACTTGAAGCCGCTCCTCTTACAGCTGTGGATTACACAAGACAATGAGGTAGGGCTCATAAAGGATGCAAAGCCAGTTAGAGTTACTTTAAAGCATTATGAGTCTCTGCCAAAGGTAGTTCAGTACTATTTATCAACAGAAGTAGAGAAAGTAATTGAACCTGTCATTTCTGCATTATTTCTCAAGGAATAATAGTCCCAACTAGAAACTCATGCCGTATTTTGCCAGTTAAAAAAATGGGCATGGACACCTATAGGTTTGTGCAGGACTTAACAGCAGTAAATTCAGTAGTAGTGCCAACATTTCCTGTAGTGCCTAACCCAGCTACTATACTAAGTTCTATCCCACCAACAGTTATCACCTTTTCAGTGATAGATATTTCCTCTGCTTTCTTTTCTATCCCTATTCACCAAGCCAGTCAGTCCTTTACATGGAAAGGGCAACAATATACATAGACAAGGTTACCTCAAGGATATATAGAATCATGTACTCTTTTCTAAAAGAGAAATGAAAAAACAACTGGATAAAATTAAAGTTCCCTATAAGTCTACCTTAATACAGTATGATGATTTGCTTTTAACTTGAAATTCTTACTCTAATTGCCAACAAGATACTATGTTCCTTTTGTCTAAGTTAGCAAAACTAGGATTCAAAGTTAATAAGGTCAAATTGCACTTCTGGAAATCACAAGTTTAATATTTACGACATCTTATTTTAGAAGGCTTCTAGCACATTTTACCCTCATGCATTACTGCTATTCAAGCTGCACCATGCCCTACAACATTAAAACAGTTGCAGGCTTTTCTGGGATAGGTTACTGCTGATGACGGATTTCAAATTATGCAGATGTAGTAAAGCCTTTGTATGAATTATTAAAGAAGGACACCCATGAGCCCTTACTGTGGCAGAACCATCATAAGCAAGATTTTGTCCAACTAAAATGTTAATTTCAAATCCTCCTGGTCTTGGGTTACCTGATTATTCAAATATATTATTTTCCATTTTGTTGTGAAAGGAACAATGTAGCATTAGGATTATTAGCATAGCATAGAAATGATGGTTTTACACTTTGATCCTGTAGCTTCAGCCCTCCCCCACTGCCCTAGGGCAGTGGCTGCGATGACGGACATCATAAAATAGCAGCTGTCCTAACTCTTGGACACAATATTTTTGTGGCAGTTCTGCATTCTTTAGAAGCATTGTTACGAAGAAATAAAAAACACAATATCTGTCTGCTTCAAGATTGTCTAAATATAAACTGTCTTTGCTTAACAACTCTTCTTTGCAAGTCATTAGATGTCCACCTCTTAACCCTGCATCTTTAATTCTTACAGTGAATGAAGGCAAACCCCGTGACTGTGGTTTTGTAATTAATCATGTGCTTCCTCCTACTTCAGATTTAATAGATGTCCTATTACTGAATTCTGAATTGCTTTTAGTTGTCGATGGATCTCTTGTTCAAAGAGAAGACAGCATGTTAGATGCAGCATTTTCCATGTGCACAGCAAATCAAGTATTATTGACCAATTAAATGGAAATGTTTCTGCTCAAATAACTGATCTTGTAGCCATTATTGAAGCATGCAAATTAGCAAAAAATAAAATTGTCACATTTTTTGCAGATTTACATTATGCCTGTGGCATACTTTTGGGACACTTTGGAGGGAAATAGGGTATATTACATCAGCAGGAACTCTTATTAGAAATAATTCTGTTTTTGTTAATGAACAGTTAAACACACTTCTGTTACTTGGGAAATAGCAGCAGTCAAGACTGCTGCTCTTAAGACTGATAATTCTTTCATTTCAAAGAGAAATGTTTGCCTGACATGGTGACCAGATAAGCTACATTGTCTTATCCTGTTTGTGAGGAAACTGAAAACAGTCATCTGTGTTAGCATGTCTGGCACAAGATTTGTGTATATTCTGGATTAATTTGCATGGTATGCCAGCATGTCTACTTGTGAAAATGTAAATAAGTTTTAAAATGTTGAATATTACCATGTTTATACAGAATGTTTAGAGAATCTGTTAGTGTTTTGATGTGTTTCTAACTGCACGTGTTTGAGAGGGAAATTCTAAAGTACTGTGGAGAATCAGCTGAACAGTGAGTGATATCATTAGAATGTTCCTGGTTGCTAAGCGATTATTCAAACAGCTGATTGACAGAAAAATAAATTTTTCAAATGTCCAACTGTTATTTCTTAAAGTAATACATTTCAGACTGCAGTTAGTCTAGTACTAAGCAGTTTGTGAAGAGTTGTAGTCAGTGGATACCCAGAAAAGAGAACTCACCAAAAATTGTAAGCTTGCCTTTGCCTTGCTATTATGTGTTAGATTAGATCAGGGACCATATTCTTTAGTTAGATTAGGAAAGTTTAGTTATTAAGATTTTTTCTGGAATAATGGACTCCTATCCTGCAGTTTAATTTTACATTTATAATGATTGAATTCTGGTGTTTATTGAACATTAGTGATTTACATTCTTGTAATTATTTTACTTGTTATTAAATGTTTTTCATTACTTTACATTGTGACTAGAGACCAGTATTTTGTCTTTAGACATGAGAGACTGCATATTCCCATTTGATACTCCCTGGGTCCCCTTGAAGGCCTTGCTGCTCTGGACATAGCTATCATTTATTTTGATATTTAATTTTCATAATTAGACACCCCTTTAGAAGGGCATGAAGACACTCTGATTGGTGGAAGCATTACCATATTATTTTAGGGAAGGAACATAGCTGGAAATTTGTGTCAAGCTGTCCCAGAAGTGTTTGGATATGTGAGATTTAAATTTACTTTGAGTGTGAGTGTATCAGAGGTCTAAAACTGGGACACATTGCTCTGAAGTGTATAATAAGAAAATATATTTGGGGTGGACAGAGGTATATAGTCCATTCCCAGGAAAATAGAGCACCTTCCTGTTGTGCTCTTAAGGGAAAATTGTGAAATATTACTTCTGTTTAAGTGACAGTCTCATACTAGAGTCAGTAGTGAGAATTGAAGCTCCTTAGTTACTGACCCAGGATAGTAAGGGACACCATTTAATTGTTGGCAGTCCAGTGGGATATAGTCAGAGTCACACTGTTCATGCTTCATTTTTGCAGAAATGACTAGAAACTAGTTCTTTACAAGAACTTTTATCTTTTCAAAACCAAGATGATGACTCCAAAAAAATAAGGTGAGTATGTGATGGCTGTACCCACTTTGCAGACTCAATTTGGCACCATCCAGATGGAAGGTTAGTTGCCCCATATTATTTTATAGTACAATTGGTTTGGGCTTATCATTTGCCCTTTTATTTGTGGAAAATACATTAACAAGACAGATTTTGGCTGATTGGTTTGCCTCTTACATCTCCAAAGTCAGTTGGCATTTTGTAAGTAAATGTAAAACTTGTATAGAGTATAATGTATCAAATATGTTTTCTTGTCCCTGTGCCAGTGGTTAGGAAGGGGTGTATATAGTGGGGCATGGAGGTGGGGTAAGAATTTTAATGAAGAGGAATGCAGATGGGAAAAGATAAAAATTGGGCCAGGATGCAGAGGGAAGGTGGGTAGTACGTGTATGAGAAAGGGAAGAAAAGGTATTGTGGTACCATTGTTTTAAGGACCAATGACATACCTCTAAACTGTCCAGATTTTTGCAGAATGTGCAGATTTTTGTCTCGCGTATTTGATCTGTTACTCATAAAATTTGTGGTATTCTGGTAAGCCATTTAGAATTAAAGTCACTAAATATTGATAGGCATTTGAGTTTCAGGCTTCATATCCTTCTGAAAATGTATGAAAATGCAAAACCTGTTATTCTATCAACTGTCTAAGTTTATAAAAATGTTATTTAAAATCTGTCCCTATTTTTGGGGCATTATCGCCCCATTATTTCTGGCTTTAACCAGATTTCTTATGCTAAAAGGTTGAGAGAAAGAAAAGTGGTGACTGCCGAGTATGTGGTTTGTATGAACACCTTTAGAAAGTGGAGATAGGGTGATATTAGGAAGTATGTCAGTGTGGCAGTGTGGTATTGGAACCAGATAAGGGTGGACTGTTTGTGAAATGGAAATTTTATACAGGGTGTCAGTTGTCCATTGCAGGAAATGGAGAGACTAGGGCTACAAGATGTTTGGATGGCATTTGGAAATAAAGTATGCTTTACTTTTTCAAGGTATATGAGGAGCTAGGAATAGGTTGGACAGGATCTTAATGAAAAGGGTGAATGGCATGGAAAATTCTGAAAGTTAGGATAACAGAAAGGGAATTATCTGATGATAGCATGTAATTAATGTTTGACTGATATGCAGAGTCAGCTGTGGAAACAAGATGGAGAGGTAATACTGGGTATTGGTGGGATGTCAGGCAGAGAGTAATTGCAAACAATGGTAGGACATGTGATGGCAGAAAATGAGGGAGCTGAAGAATGTGTAGGCATCAGCGAATCAGATGGTGATAGGAGGGAAAGTGAGATAGGAAGGAGAAAGGAAAGTAAGACAGTTGGAGACTAGGCTAAGGAGATTTCAGGAAGGGGTAAGGATATGGGCACCTCAATGATGCAGTGGTTAATATTGTTACCTCACAGCAGGAGGTTCTCTGGTTTGATTTTCGGCTGGTGTGCCTTCTGTGTGGAGTCTATATGTCATCCCTGCATTTGTGTGGGTTTCCTCTGGGTGCTCCGGTTTCCTCCCACAATCCAAAGACATGCATTTGGAGTATTTCTCCCTGGGCCTCTACTGAAAAATGGGCTCTGTCACAGTCAGACTTTCCTGGTAAACAAATGATTTGAAGTAGTTGTACTTCATTCGGTCTTCAAGTTGTGGGAATACGGATCCGTATCGGATCCAAGCCGGCAAAGATTACTAGCATCAGCTCCAAGCTTCAGACTCCTCCCCTTACCCATAATACACCTCCACTGCCTTCCATCCCCAGATCTCATCTGGTGTGATTTGTAAAACATCGTGTCTCTAGAGCTCCAGCTAGCAGGGTGATTCTGACTGTAAGTTTGTCTAAAATTTCTGTTACTTTTAGCCATTTCAGGTTAGTATAGGTACCCTTTCTCCCCTCACATCGCTTTGGTGTCGAGTGTAGGTTTGTAGTTGAGTTAGTTTAAAATAGTTTGTCTGTGGTGCCCCTCACCCCCTTAGTCAGTCCAGTGTGGTGAGTGGGTGTGTGTGTTATTAGCCTAAACACAGAAAGTTTTGTCTGTTTCTTTTTTAAGGCTTCTTTCCTTATAGTATGACTGAAAAGCTTATCTTTATGCGCTGCATAGAGTGTGGCTATAAACTCTCCCCAGCAGATGGCCACACTCTGAGTGTGTTGTGCTTAGGTGTGGCCCACCTTAATGTGGATTGCTCCATTTGTGCTGGGTTCAATCCCCGAGCTTTGAAGGATAGAAAGGCCAAGTTGGCCTTTAAAGGTATTCTGCCTGCCACTGAATCTCCTTCCTCATCTTCAGCTTCAGTCACAGTGGCTGCTGTGACTGTCTCTTCCGCTTCTCGTCCTCTGGCCTCCCCTCCCTCCCAGGCTGGGACTCAAACTCCTGCAGCTAAGCCTGTGGTAGTGGAGTAGAGGAGAGGTAGAGAGCAGGAGAGATAGAGTTAAAGATGAAGGAAAAGAGGAAGAGATCCTTGCACCTCTCATCCCCAGGCAAGCCTGCACGGATCCATGACTCCCCTTGGCTCCATTCTTCGAGATTATCCCCAGAGCCGGAGGAGGCACGTTCAGTGTCCCAAGCCTCAATTCCCCTACTGGCCAGGTTGGAGTCCATGGCCTCATCACGGTCGACCCGTTCTTTATCGGACATGGATCTAGATAAGATGATGAAGCACTTTATCCATACACAGATCCAGATGGGGGTCTTGCCAGCCCCCCTCCCTCAGGATGGGTGAACTCACTTCCCTTTTTTCAGTCCATTTCTTCTTCTCTGATCTGACCTTCGGCTTCAGAGTTCACGGATCTGAGGTTGGCCATGGTCAGGGGGTCAGCGCCAACAGTCCTTGCATCCTCGACGCCAACAGCTGCCTGGAGCATCTTGGATCTGACCAGTTCGGATCCAAGCCTCTCTCAGAGCTGGAGCCTGGGTGTCAGATCCAAGGGAGTGGAACCTTTTCCATTGGCACCAACATTGTTGGGCCAGGTTCCCTCCCTTAGAGCTCCATCCACTTCAGGTCCAGCTCCGATTCTCATGTCAGATCCTGGGAGATCGGCCTCCTTATTAGCTTCCCAGGAGGTCTGCTCTCCTTCAGCATACAATGTGGTAGAATGGGTCCGCTCTACTGGATCAAGACCCCTGACCACCCCCTCGGACTCTGCACAGACCCCCTTGGCTCTGTCTATGGTCCCCATTGTCTTACAAGAGGGACAGCCTGTGCCCAAAGAGCCCCAGATGGATCACTTGTTTGTTTTATTCTATAGACCCTTTTTGAGAAAACCTATTTCCAAGGTCACTATAGCTAGGTGGATTTCTTCATGCATCCTGCAGGTCTATAAGGACAAAGGCATGTCTCCTCCAGGTCAGGTTAAAGCTCATTCCATGAGGTCCATGGCTACATCTGCAGCTTTCTGGTCTAGGGTACCATTGGATGACATTTGCTCTACAGCTACTTTGTCCTCATCTCATACATTTATTTCCCATTACAAATTGGATTTGACATCTAGAAGGAGAGCATCCTTTGGCTCCCCAGTGCTCTGGAATATGCTTCCATGAGGGCCTTCCAGGAGTTTAGTAGCTGGGGATTCTGTCCCACAGGTTGAAGACCAAATGAAGTAAACTACTTCAGATAAAGAAGTTATGCACTCACCATAATGTTCCATCTGAGTAGTTGTACATTTGTCTTCAACCGTCCCGCCCTCCTTCCCCTGGATCATTGGCACATGTTCAGCCTACGGGCTGCAGTATAGGTCACAAATATGTTATCAGGCCAGATTGTAAGTATAGTTTCGGCAAACACGATCTGGGGATGGAAGGCAGTGGAGGTGTATTATGGGTAAGGGGAGGAGTCTGAAGCTCAGAGCTGATGCTAGTAATCTTTGCCGGCTCAGATCCAATATGGATCCGTATTCCCACAGGTTGAAGACAAATAAAGTACAACTACTCAGATGGAACGTTATGGTGAGTACATAACTTCTTTTTAAATAAATAAAATTAGAAGAAGGGGAATAGAGACTCTTAGCTTACAATTAGACAAATTAAATATTCACAAATGAAAAAGGCATTAGCTTGAAGAGGGGTGAAGGGGAAACAAGGGGGAGGCAGATGTTAAAATGCTGAGCTGGAAGTTAAAGTATGAAAAGAGTAAGATGTGAGAAGGATAAGTAGAGAGGAGTAATGCAGAAGTCGAGAGCTGGATAAGAAATATGGAAGAACTTAGCAGGTTTTATGGCAGGTGGTGCTTACAAATGTAAGGTTTAAAGACAGTTTTTGGACAGGAAAGACATAACTTCACAGAAAAATAAAGGGAATGTATTGGATGTGGATTATTAAAAATGATTATTTAAAAAACAAAAAAGAGTGAGACTTAAAGTAAATGACAAGAGATGTTAGTTATGTTTTGATTCAAGGGATGTCAGAGTCTATGTATGAAGAACCAGTTAATAGTCTTGTATAAGGAGGAGATGGAAGATCCTGGTAATTACAGGACAATTTCTTTATGTAACACTGATGGAAAAAATTGAGAATATTGGTGAAGCACTTTGAACAGTTTTTAGCAGACATAGATGAGAAACACACAGGTTATTCTTAGAGTTAGGCTGACTATTGGAGACATTTGATAAATGTTATCAGATGGCCTGGACTTTAGAAAGAGAAAGGGAGAGGTGGTACTGTGGGTTGTTAATGGATATGCTAAAAGCTTACAATAGTATATGTTGGGAATTTGTGTTTCAGTTATGGAGCTCGGTAATGGGAAATGGAAAGTGGCTAAAAGGGTTGTTTACGCTATATAAAAACATGGTGAGAGATATTAATAAAGGAGGAATTATTTCAGACAATGACTGTATATAGAGAGAAACAAGGCACAGTTTTCCTTTATCCCTACGTTTGTTTCTAAACTTTAAAGTGTAAGGATGAGGAAGAGATTTTGGAGGGAAAGGCCATTTGCATTGTTTTGTTTTGTTGATGACAGTATGATTTTCTTAGAGATCATGACCTAAGAAATAACTAGGATAATGGATATTGTTTTCCTCCCCATAGATGACCATCTGCTGCCACAAGTGCCTCTCCTTGCTCAAATGATCTACTAGATCCACCTTACCTCTCCCACTCAATCAAACCCACATCTGAGGCCACTGAGGATATCAAGGACATTAGTGCAGCATCATACTGCTTCCGGACAGTGTGACCTAATTCCTACCACCTCACTGCAACTTTTATAATTCTACATTTGCTGCTCTCGAGAGGGGCATTTGCTGCCCTTAGGATGGGCATTTGCTGCCATTGGGAGGGGTGTGCTCATTTTCACAAATGTACAAGCTCCCGACTAAAAGGTTCAGTGTTTATCCCACATGGTGGTTGTTATGTCCCCACTCTGGGCCAGTAATCAAGGAGCCTGAATCCTCACCACTAGTAATGGAGATGAACATTTACGTGGAACAAAAATGGAAACCCCCAGTATCAAATGCAGCTCTCTGTATCAAGCACAATTTCCCTTAAGAGCACACAGGGAACACACTCAGTCCTGGGTCTGGATTTCTCTCTCTCTATGTCTCACTCCTGTTCCCCAGTAAGACTCCCCACTGGCACAGTTGTAGGACTGAGTCCTCAGACGAGTGTCCAAGCCAAGTCCTTCAGCACCCTCTCTGTGAAACCAGTGCTTCATGTCCCTGCTCCAAGCAGCTGACACACACACTCTTTGAGATTTGATTTTCACACACACACACACACACACACACACACACACACACACACACACACACACACACACACACACACACATCAGAAAGACTGGTACAGATTTACGAGCTATGCCATCTTCTGCCCAGACTATAAGGTAGTTACATCACTAGCAGATACTCAAAAGTCAAATATTAAGACTCTTGCAAGGGTACCCAATTATACTGAGTGAAATTAATATCAATACAAATGGTAGTCTGAACAACAGCAAGGCTTTCAAGAATGGCCAGAGTTGTCACCACATATATGTAATTACACTCAGAGATTAAATATTTTTTAAAAGACCAGCCACAATGAAATGTTTAAATATATTTAATAATAACTAAGAAAAGAACATGAAAATACTAAATGTTTACGGTAAAGACCAGAGTTTCAATCACAGGAAATATTAAAAATAACACAGGTGGACATGTTCACACAGGTACAGAAAAATAATGCTTAACTAATCTCACTATATTTTTCTGACTAATCTAAAGAATTATTATTCCCTGGTTACTTAGTACAGCAAGACAAAATGAAATGGGTGAGAGATCCTTTGTCAGGTTACAAAAACAGACTGCTCTGAGACTTCAGTCTCACCTGGTATTAAACATTATTTGTAGTGATGGATTACAGAATGACATCACATACTTCTGGTCATCTGACTTCTGGTTCCTATGTAACCCCCCCCCCCCGATTGCTAGAAACTGCCAAGATTTAGCACCTATGTGTCAATAATACACACATGGAGAGCCTTGACAAGATATGCTGCAGCTCCTGGAATGCATAAAACAATTTCAACCCTCCTCCTTTCCAGAGCAGAAATTAGTTCACCCAGTGACAATGCAGGAAGCTTTCTCTTACATATTTTTTTTTTTTGTCTCGGGCTGCATTGAGAACTGTAAGATACAATCTTTATGGCCTAAATTAAGTAATTTTATTTCTTACTATTTTTCAAAGTCAGGTGGATTGAGATTAACCTGTTCTCTTCCACTATCCTCAATACAATGTATACATTTAAACAGTTACAATAATGCATGTATATATATATTTTTCTGTCCAGCAGGGTACACTGGTGGTACATTTTTAATACAAACAGCTTTCCAAATGCATTTTTTCAACACAAGCATCTGTACAAATCAGTTTGCTATATGAATGAAAAATTCTTTACAAAATTACAGCTAGCTGTGCTGGCATATATTACATATCCACTGCCCTACATCTCCTGGCATAGCTGGAAATACCTCACATCATCACATCTCTCCTTCCTTTCAAGACTCAAGCTAGTTTTTCAAGTGACCCTTGAGAAACATTGCTTGAGAGGAATGAGCCTATCCAGGAATACATTAACCCATAACCTGTCTTGAGAACCCATCTGTATTGGCATTGCTGACCCCACTACTGTGCTGCACTGTCATGTCATATGCCTGAACCCTGAGCTGCTCCTTAGTAACTGGGCATTTTGCTGGTTGGCTAGATGTAACCACAGATCATCCTCAGTCTCCTCCTGCCATCCTCTGCAAATACTCAGCACTAGGGCCTCCCTATCATGGTAAGGCTTCATGATGTTAACATACTACATTCTGTACCCCTGCCTCCTGCCTAGCAGTTCTACCATGTAGTTAAACTCACTGACCTTCCTTACCACTTTGAAGGGTCTCCCTCAAGATGCCTGCAGCTTACTGTGTCTGACAGGAATGAGAACCATAACTTGCCGTCCCACAGTATACTCTCGGGCTTGAGCATTCCTGTCATGCCAGACCTTTTTCTGCTGTTTGTCTCCTGCCAGGTTCTCCTAGGCCAAGCCCATAAGCTCCCTAAGCCTTGTCCTGAGGCCAGAAAAGACTCCTTGTGGGATGCACATTTACCATACCACTTATCACAAATCAAATCTAAAGCCCCCCTCACCCTATGCCCATACAGCAACTCAAAGGGTTAAAAACCTGTGGATTCCTGGGGTACCTCTCTGTATGCAAACAGCAGATGGGGCAAATATTTTTCCCAATCTCTCCTAAATTTGTGTGCAAAAGCCAGTAGCATGGTCTTTATTGTAGTGTTTAATCTCTCCACAAGACCATTAGTGTTGGGATGGTAGGGATGGTCTTTAGGTGCTTCATTCCACAGTACTTCCACAGACAAGCCAGCAGGTCTGACATGAAACTGACACCTCTGTCAATCAGTATTTCTCTCAGGAAACCTACCCTGCTGAAAATCTCTAACAAAGCATTTGCCACCTTCTCTGCCTCAATGAAGGAGAGAGCCACCACCTCAGGGTATCTAGTAACATAATCTACTACCACCAGGATATACTGCTTACTGTGTTGTGTAACTTGGGGTACTCAGAGGCTCAATAATATCCATAGCTACCCTCTAAAATTGTTCCTCAATCACAGGCAAAGGCATCAAAGCAGCTTTGATCTTGTATCCTGCCTTGCCTACATTTTGGCACTGCTCACAGGTCCTGCAGTACCCTGTTACATCCCTTGCAATCCCAGGCCAGTAAACGTTCTGCATAATATGTATTTTGGTACTCTTTATGCCCATATGACCTACAAAAGGAATGTCATGGGCCATGGCTAGAAGTGCCAGATGGTAGGCTCTATGCACTACCGACTACTTATTACCTCCCCCTCTAGCCCTCCCTCAAGGGTCCACTCTCTATACAGTAACCCTTTGTTCTAGCATACTGACTCCCCTTTTCTTTGAGATTCAGGTGCCCCCTAGCTACCCCCTCAAGCCTTTCAGTGTAGGGTCAGAGAGCTGAGCCTCCATCAACACTACCTCTGTAACTCTTTCTAGCTCCCCTTCCACAGGAAGTCTGGTATCCTCTGACAGCTATGCCTCACTGCCAGCTTGGGTACTACCACTCACCTCTGCCCTTGCAGTCACTCTGCCCAAGGGAACATCAGTACCTGCCAGCAGCTGTAGCTCACCTTCAGGCTTGCTACTACAGGGTAGCTCCCTCCCTGAAATATCCACCTCATTAACCATGACTTCAGGTGCAGGGTCTGTCTGGATCGCCCCAGGCTTCCAGACCCACATGCCTGTCTCCAAGCCTGACTGTGTGTAACTGCATGCAAACAAGGTACTGCATTATCAAAATCATTTCCTGTCAAGACATCTGCAAGGATATCCTCAAACACACCTACTTACTAGCTTCCTTTTCCACCCTCCCAGTCAAGGGGAATCCTGGACAAAGGCATTTGGATTGGAGTCCTTCCTAAAGCTGTGACTGGAATGGACTACCCAAGCAAGTACTGCTCCTCTTTAACCACTGCAGGCTTCACAATGGTTATGTCAGAGGCTGTGTCTGTCTTAGCAGTGGACTGTTTTCCATCTACTAAGAAAGGATATGACCTCTGGTGATAGTTTGGTACTCCTCTTGTCTCCAGACCACTTACCACTGACATACTGTTATTCATTGGTTACATTTAAAACATTTAACCCTTAGTCCTAGGCATGAACCTGAAATATTGGCTTCCCCTGCTACTGGTGGACTCTGTTGGTGTGGTTTAGGCTGCCCTCTATGGGTTCCCTTATATCTATGTGCAGTCCTGGGTATCCCCTTCTTGTGCAGTGATGTCCTGCTTATTAAGTAGAGATCCCCTTTTTTCTCCAGGTCATCTGCAGAGTTACATCCTCTGTCTGCCAGCAAGATTCTTGTGTCCTCAGGCAAAGCGCTAAGGGCCTGTTCACTAACCAAAAGTTTTTCCAGCTCTTCAAAAGAGGTGACCTGACACCCACTCACCCACCTATGAAAATAAATGCTTAACACAGCAATATAATCACACACAGTTTCATCTTCCCCTATGTTCACAAAGCTTTTTATCTGTAAGCTTTAAGTGTTAATTTAAAGCATTCTAGTAATCAATGTTTGACTTTATCATAACTTAAACAATCAATATCAGACAATTTAGAAACAGCAGTTACAGCTTTAACATGGAGTAACTGGGCCAGGAACCATACCCAGAGCCCTTGGTCAACATTATACTGTTTACATACTCTTTCAAATATTTGAATAAAACTTTCAAAATTATCACCCTCTGTAAATTGTGGAAGACATTTACTGACCTTTATTGCTTCTGGGGTTCAGTTATTCCCTTCCCCATTACCTCCATTACCCTGGGGAAGGGTCCCCATTACCTCCATGACCCCGGGGAAGGGTCAGCATCACCCTCTCATGTTGATTCTGCTTCTCCTTTTCATGACCCTGGGAAAGGGTCAGCATCTCCCTCTCATGTTGATGCTGCTTCTCCTTTTCATGACCTTGGGGAAGGGTCAGCATCTCTCTCTCATGTTCATAGGTTCATAGGTTCATAGGTTCATACTAGGCTATCTGCCCGAGGACATTTACAAGCCTAGCCCATAGTTTTGTGGCTTACGCCACCCCTTTAGTATGGGGAACTATACCCATTATTTTGCTGTGCCTCTGTCGAGCAGTGACACTGAGGTAATCCCTGGGGTATATCTGCGATTTCCCATCCATTGGTCAAGATTTCTCTTGAACAAGGCCAGCGAGGTGCTCTGCCTCACATATACCGGGATTTTATTCCACAGCATAGGGAGTCTTTGGGTGATGAATCTATCCCTCCAGCATGTCCTATTAATAGCCGTGTCGAGGTTTAAGTCTCCGCCCTTGTGGCTCTGACGGATCTAGATTTTTGAGGTGAAGCATATTCATCAAATCTGGGTTTGACATGGCCTTGTATGTTAGGCAAAGGTCACCTCTGAGCAAGCGTGGCGACTGAATAGAGCTGGAGTTCTTTCAGTCGGGCAGCATAGGACAGATGTTTGAGACCCTTTATCCTTTTGGTGAGGAACTTTTGTGGCCTCTCCAGCTGCTGCAAGTGTCGGGTCAGATACATTCCGAATGGGGCATTGTACTCAATCATTGGTCTGATGAGTGATGAGTATAGGGAGACTATGACCTCCCTTGATCTAGATGAGAATCCCTTCATGATAAGGTGGGCAATGTAGAAGGTCTTCCTAACTACTTTAGCTACATGGGTGTCGAATGACAGACTACTATCAACCTGGGTCCCCAGGTCCCTGATAACTTCTTCTGTGCTCAGTGGATTGCCACCTATTTGGTAGCTAGGGGTAACCTTGTTTTTCTGAGCAGTTGATGCTGCTTCTCCTTTTCATGACCTTGGGGAAGGGTCAGCATCTACCTCTCATGTTGATGCTGCTTCTCCTTTTCATGACCCTGGTGAAGAGTCGGCATCTCCATCTCATGTTGATGCTGCTTCTTCTTTTCATGACCCTGGGGAAGGGTCAGCATCTCCCTCTCATGTTGATGCTGCTTCTCCTTTTCATGACCCTGGGGAAGGGTCAGCATGTCCCTCTCATGTTGATGCTGCTTCTCCTTTTCAAGACCCTGGGGAAGGGTCAGCATCTCCCTCTCATGTTGATGCTGCTTCTCCTTTTCATGACCCTGGGGAAGGGTCAGCATCTCCCTCTCATGTTGATGCTGCTTCTCCTTTTCAAGACCCTGGGGAAGGGTCAGCATCTCTCTCTCATGTTGATGCTGCTTCTCATTTTCTTCAGCCTCCAAATACCACAGTCTCTCTGCTGATTCTAATTCCAAACGTTTGTCTTCCAGTTCAAGTCTCTCTAACTCCAGATGAGTTTTAAGTCCTTTGAGGAAAAGGTGAACTGTCCTGTTTCTGAGTGCTGCAAATCCTCATCACCAGACTGGTTATCCTCCTGGTTCCTGGTCTGCACTACAGCTGCAATTAAGGCAGAAATCCTTTCCTTTTTAGTCAGGTTAGCATGCACCAGTCCTTTGGCTTCGCACACCTTGGCCAACTGGTTCTTTGTCAGTTTGCCATAATCCTCTGCTGACATCTTTGCCTGCTTTCCCTGACTAAACTAACAAAAAACAAATAAAGAAATAAAATTATTGTGAAATGAAACCTGAATGTTTACCTTGTGGCTGCTGAGAGGACACACCTTTAGTGACAACTGATTGCAGGCTACTGAAGTTTACTTAATATCCACACTACTGCTCACCAATATGTGATGTCCCCACTCTGTCTGATGCCCCCACTCTGGCCCAGTAATTAAGGATCCTGAATCTTCACCACTGGCACTGGAAAGAGCATTCTCTTGAAACAAAAATGGATACACCCACTATTTCCAGATGCATCTCTCTGCATCAAGCACAATTTCCCTTAAGAGCACACAGGGAACACACTCAGTCCTGGGTCTGGATTTCTCTCTCTTTCTGTCTCCCTCCTGCTTTCCAATAAGAGTCTCCACTGGCACAGCTGTAGAGTTGAGTCATCAGCTGAGTGTCCAAGCCATGTCATCCTGCACCCTCACTGTGAAACTAGTGCTTCATGTCCCTGCTCCAAGCAGCTGACACACACACACACACACACACACTCACACACACACACACACACACACACACACACACACACACACACACACACACACACACACACACACACACACACACACACACTCTTTGAGATTTGATTTTTCACACACACACACACGCACACACACGCACACACACACACACACACACACACACACACACACACACACACACACACACACACACACACACACACACACACACACACACACACACCTGGGAAAGGCTGGTACAGACTTACTAGCTATGTCCCCTTCTTCCCAGACTATAAGGTAGTTACACCACCACCAAACACTCAAAAACCAGATACTCTAAGGCTCTTGCGAGGGTACCCGATTATACTTGGTGAAATTAATATTAATACAAATGGTAGTTTGAACAACAACAAGGCTTTCAAGAGCAGCCAGAGTTGTCACCAAATATATGTAAGTACTTTCAGAGATTAAAATATTATCTAAAAGACCAGCCACAATGAGAAGTTTAAATATATTTAATAATAAATAAGAAAAGAACACAAAAATACTAAATATCTATTTACAGTAAACACCAGAGTTTCAATCACAGGAAATATTAAAAATAACACAAGTGGACAGGTAACACAAGCAGCTTTAAAACACAGTTACAGAAAAATAATACTTAATTCTTCTTTTCTTTCAGCTGTTCCCGTTAGTTGTCGCCAGAGTGGATCATCTGTTTCCATTTCTTCCTGTCCTCTGCATATTGCACTGTCACACCAACCGCCTGTATGTCCTCTCTCACCACATCCATAAACTTTATCTTAGGCCTTCCTCTTTTCCTCTTACCTGGCAGCTCCATCCTTAGCATCCTTTTCACAATATACCCATCATCCCTCCTCAGCACATGTCCAAACCAATGCAATCTCACCTCTCTGACTTTGTCTCCAAACCGTCCAACCTGAGCTGACCCTCTAATATACTGATTCCTAATCCTGTCCATCCTTGTCACACCCAGTGCAAATCTTAACATCTTTAACTCTGCCACTTCCAGCTCTGACTCCTGCCTTTTTGTCAATGCCACCGTCTCCAACCCATACAACATAGCTGGTCTCACTATCCTCTTGTAGACCTTCCCTTTCACTCTTACTGGTACCCATCTGTCACAAATCACTCCTGACACTCTTCTCCACCCATTCCACCCTGCCTGTACTCACTTCTGCACCTCTCTTCAACACTCACCATTACTCTGAACTGTTGATCACAAGTACTTAAACTCATCCACCTTCGCCAGCTCTACTCCCTGCATCCTCACCATTCCTCTATCCTCCCTCTCATTAACACACACACACACACACACACACACACACACACACACACACACACACACACACACGCACACACACACACACACACACACACACACACACACACACACACACACACACACACACACACACACACACACACACACACACACACACACACACACACACACTCTCATTCTGTCTTAGTCCTGCTGAACTTCATTCCTCTCCTCTCTAGAGCATATCTCCACCTCTCCAGGGTCTCCTCAACCTGGTCCCTGCTACTTATCTTACTATATTTTACTGACTGATCTAAATAATTATTATTCTCTGGTTACTCAGTAGAGCAAGGCAATATGAAATGGGTGAGAGATCCTTTGTTGTCAGGCTACAAAAACAGACTGCCCTGAGACTTTAGTCTCACCTAGTATTAAACATTATTTTTAGTGATAGATTAAAGAATTACATCAATACATCTGGTCATCTGACTTCTAGTTCCAATTCACAACAATACCGGGAAAGTGTGGTGTCCCAGAAATCACAGAAGCAGAGGTGAAAACAGCCCTTTCAAAAGCCAAAAACACAGCATCAATGGGGACAGATGGTGTCCCAGGCTGCATCTTGCACGAACTACAGAATGAACTAACCCCCCACCTAAACACGTTGTTCAACCTCAGCCTCTCCACAGGCTACTTGCCCATAGAATGGCACACAGCAATGGTTATTCCACTCCACAAAGGAGGGGCCACAATTGACCCTGGTAAGTATCCCCCCATAAGCCTGACTAGCCTGGTCTGCAAGGCTGTGGAGTGCATCATCATGGAACTCATTAACAAAGACATTGGGAACCTCCAAACACTTGACCCAATCCAGTTCGGCTTTGTTAAGGGCAGATCATGCCTACTAAACCTGGTTGACTTCTTCGAGACAGTCACCAAGGCCATAGATGAGGGGAAAGGTGGTTCACACAGCCTACCTTGATCTCGACAAGGCATTCGACACCATACCTCAGTTGGGTATTATAGAAAAACTCACTAGCCTGAACATAAGCCCCTATGTCACAAGATGGGTTGCCAAATGGCTTACAGAAAGAACTCACACGGTAAGAATAGTGGGCTCCAGGTCCGACTCTAAACCAGTCACAAGTGGTGTCCCACAAGGCTCAGTTCTGGGACCCCTACTGTTCGGCATATATTTCTCAGAAGTACAGGCAAACACAGGAGGACTATGGCTAACCAAGTTCGCCAATGACTGCAAGCTGGGAGCCATAATTGACTCTCCAGCTGACACAGACATCCTTCAAAAAGGCCTTACTGAGACAGACACCTGGTGTCAAAGTCATGGCCTCAAGCTAAATGCCAAAAAATGCATAGTCATCCCATTTGGGAAAAACAAAACACCCATGAATTACCACATAGGTGGCAGCCCCCTTAATACAGAAGAGATAATAAGAGATCTGGGGACCCAGGTAGATAGTAATCTCGCCTTTGACAATCATATTGCCAAAGTAGTTAGGAAATCCTTCTATGTGGCCCATCTAATTACTAAGGGGTTCGCATCTAGAAATAAAGAGGTTACAGTGCCCCTCTACTCATCACTCATCAGACCCATCATAGAGCACAATGTCCCATTTGGGATGTACCTCACAAGACACTTCCAACAGCCGGAAAGACTGCAAAATCACCTCACCAAGAGGATTACTGGCCTCAAACATATGTCCTATGCAGCCCGACTGAACAAACTCCAGCTGTACTGAGTGGCATATCTCTAACTCAGAGGTGATCTCTGCCTGACTTACAAAGCCATGTCCAACTCAGAATTGATGGACATGCTCCACCTAAAGAAATCCAAGTCACTGCCAGCCACGTGCTCTAGTGAGCTAAACCTCACCACAACAATAAATAGAACATGCTGGAGGGATAGATTCCTGTCACAGAGACTCCCCAATGCTTTAGAACAAAATTCCTAACTACATTAGGCAGAGCCCCTCACTAACACTCTTCAAGAGAAGCCTTGACAAGTGGATAGGTAACAGAAAATACACCCCTGGGATCACTTCATTGGCTCTGCTTGACAGAGGCTCAGTTAATTAATCAATGGGGCAGCAAAAGCCAGCACACTCTGGCTAGGCTTATAAATGCCCTTGGGCAGATAGCCTAGTACCTACCTATGAACCTATGAACCTATGTAACCCCCCATTGCTATAAAATTCCAGGATTTAGCACCTATGTGTCAATAATACACACACACACACACACACACACACACACACACACACACACACACACACACACACACACACAGAGCCTTGCCAAGATCTGCTGCAGCTCCTGGAAGTCATAAAACAATTTCAAACCTCCATCCTTCCAGAGTAGCAATTAGTTGAGCCTGTGACAATCCAGGAAACTTCCTAGTACAGACTTTTTGTCTCTGTCTGCATTGAGATCTATAAGATACAATCTTTATGGCCTAAATTAAACAATTTAATTTCTTATTATTTTTAAAAGTCAGGTGGATTGAGGTTAACCTCTTCTCTTCCAGTATCCTCTGTTACAATGTATAAATTTAAACAGTTATGAAAATGAATGCATATTTCTTTTTCTGTCCAGCAGGGCCCACTGTTAGTACATTTTTAACACAAGCAGCTTTACAAATGCATTTTTCAACACAGGCATCTGTACAAATCAGTTTGATATATGAATGGCATATAATTCTTCACAAAATTCCAGCTAGCTGTGCTGGGATATGTTACACATCCATTGCCCTACGTCTCCTGCCATAGCTGGCAATATCTCACATCATCACAGTGATCATCAACGTTTGTAGTGCCTAGATTGCTTTTCTCCCTACCACTAATGAGCGAGCCAACATCAGGCATTCATATCCCATCCTCCCCTTAACCCCCTCCAATACCCATGTTGCTAATCAAACATGCTTTGTCTCGAGCACAGTAAGGGCTTTATCCCTCCACACCATGGGGTCACTAGATACAATACATATTTTGATAGATTTCAAGATGAATCAGCATTGAAATTTTATCCAAATAATTTGGTAGTATTTAAGGGTGTGGGATAAATGACAAAGAAAGTAGTTCTGCTCTGCTCAGAAAGGGGGACAAATAGTTGCAAGTGAATATGTATTCTTGATATTCTTCATAAAAATTGGAAAAGGTGAAAAAGAATTTTGCAAAATTATTATATGGTCTGTTAGGGTTGGTTTACTAACAAAGATGGTTGAACTGGATAAAACAGTGATTATGTCAGATGTATTTGGGAAGGTACATGGGAATGAACACAAAGGGAAAGATATTCGAAGTGAAAGTCAAAGTCGAAGTAAACTTTATTGCTGATCAGATATACACAGCAGTGCAAGCTGAATGAAATTACATTGCTTTGGTCCTCGTGCAAGACATAACAATGAACACATTGTTTGAATGACAGTAAGACTAATGCACATACTGTAATAATTAAAATATTAACAACACAATAAATTACCACAATTGGACAGAAAGACGTCCTGTATTTTAGGATGTACAGACATTATGTGGTAGATTTGTGTGCAAGGAAATGGGGAAAAAATCTATAGAAATACAATGCAGGCAGCAGGAAATATATTGCCTGGAGCTACTGGATATCCCCAAACATATGGCTTTGGAGTAAAAATTAGGGGGTTCTGAGAACAGTGACTTAGATGGGTTAAGTGGGAAGCAGTGGACATGAGGCCAAGAAGTAATATTTAACTTAATAGAAAAGATTACATTTGTGGTAGCATAGAAGTACATGGGCTGATGGGAAGATGAGATGGCAAACTGGATCTTCCACTAAAGGTTTTGGGGACAGATAGTAGAATGAGGCAGGAAGGAGAAACATCTGGAGATGGCATCCGTTAATTCTAGATATGGTGGGTGCTTTGATTCAGGGGGAGACAAACAGTGGGAAATTAAAGTGTTTGGGGAATTGAAGATGCAATTTGATGTAGGTAGAGAGGACTAATTATTGCATAGAAGGCTGGTGAAAAGAATTAATGAGGAATTAGTAGACAGTATGAAACATAGAAAAATGTTGGCATAATGGTTAAGGTGTTTACCTCACAGACAATAGGTACGGAGTTTGATTCTCACCAAGGGAGATTGGCTAGGCTTAAAATGCCCCACAACAGCAGTTAGCCTACTACTTACCAATGAACCTATGAGAGTACAGGGGGTATGGAGGTATTGTACAGACTAGGGTGAATACAGAAATGGGGGGCAGGAGTTATTTGCAAGTCTCTGGGAAACTTAAAGACAGAAGAAGCAATGGGACAGTTAAGGAAGACGTGGTTACAGAAAAGTAAAAAAATGGAGAGAAGATGGCTTCTGAGAGGAAATATGTATACTCGCTAGGAAGACTGCTGGGTCTAGCCTAGTAAGGGAGATGCATTGCAAGTTCTTGCACAGGTGGTATAGAAAACCTGTAAGGATGAGAAAGGAAGACGGGTGAGCAGATGATAATTTTGGAGGTCCTTGCATAGGGGCAACTGAATAAGCTGCATATGTGGCAGTAATGTAAGCAAGTACAAAGAACATGAAGCAAAGTCCTGGAGGTGTAGAGGGTGAAAGATTTTGGACCCTCTGACCTTTGGTATAGAGACAGGAGGCAGAAGATGGGAAAAAGATAAAGTGTGGAAATGTCATCAGTAGTGGACGGTATAAATGGCTGGGTTGTGCAGGGATGGAAGACTGGACTATTGGGACTCTGGTAGATGACAAATTGGGTGCCAAAGGTTTGGTTATGGTCTGGAAAGACAGAAATGTTAATAAGAATGACACTGAGGTAGAAGGCTAATATCTGGAGAAGAAGATGGATATTGGAATAGTGCAGGTCAAAACACAATTGTAGTGTTATACTAGAAATGACAAATAAAATAACAATGGGGGAAGTAATATGGATTTTTTTTAACTGAAAACAGGGTGAATTACAGGAAAAAATTAGTGAATGGAAAGATTTGAAAGAGATGAGGAAGGTGACAATTGTTTCATCGCTGGGTGGTAAATATTGAATATAATGCAATATGTTATGCAAATGCTAAAATTATAAAAAACTAAAATGTTTTAGTATGATATGAGGTTATGAAAATTTTCTAAATCAAAACATTATAACTGAAAAATAAACAAGGTAAGCACATCAAACAAATTAAATTTCTTTCAAATGAAAAAAGCCATAGACTAATGCATTCTTAACGTATCACTTTTTCTATCAGGGTAAAGATCAAAAGACATCATCTCACTTCAACATTTCATAATTTTTGTATGGGGGGGTGAGGCATGCCCCCATGCCTCATTACTGAAAAAAAGATTACACTGTTGTGCTTAAGGCTTGGTACCTGTAGAAATGTGATAAATATACAAATGGGCAAAGTAAACATTTGTTAGAATAAAATAATTCCAGTTCCTTAAAAAGGCAATACACTTTTGGCATGCTAAATATCATCACAATTATCATTACAATCCAAATCACAATGCATTTATTTGTGGGAGAATATACCTCTTGATTCAACTATACATACATAATTCTATCCCTTCTTAGCATTTTTAAAATTGATGATGTTCCTGTAGAGAGGTGTATGTAGATGGGATACCACTGAACTACTCGAACATCTCCCTGAGGATTATTTGTATAGAACTCACTGCATTGGAGCACTTCTACTATTTCTTACTTTAAGCAGCTTTACTGCGATCGGGACATTTTGTTTAACAAGGAACAGTTTTAAGAAGTATTGACTGTTGTTTAAGAGTCTAGGCTAAAAGATGGGAAGACGTTGCTTTCCTAGCCGCTTATCCAAAGACACCTTCTTTCGAAGCAGGACTTATGATCATATTACGGCTCGTTCCTATACAAGCAAAGAAACCTAGCTCTGTGTGCACTTTGGATAGATAAACACAGTCATCAGTAATAGAGCAAAAGCATTAAAGTAACAGTAATACAACCATGCGAAAGTTAAACAGTTTTAAGAATATTTGCGATATTTACAATGTACAATATTTACATTAAGTACGGTAGGTTTACATTTCTGAATGGTTTTAAAGATCTCACTAATTTTAGATGTACTAAAAGTTAGAGAAAATAACTTGAAAGACAGCAGTGGAGGTGTGGAAGCTAAGATGGAACCCACTCTGTTTAGGTGAGAAAATGTATCTAACTAATCTGAACTAAATCATCTGTTTATACAAGATATGCTCCAAGGACCTTTGCTGTGGGTAAAACAATAGCTGACAGTCATATTGTCCAGGGTGGGTGGGGTTACTGGTTTTATGGTGTGTAAATACTGCAACATCTTTCTTTTATCCATCTATTTTAAGAAGCCATCACCTCCTGATGCTGATCTCCACACACACCCCAGTAAATCTGTCACATTTCTCCACTCAGGAATCCCACCCTGTATCATGGCAGAATCCCGCTATGATTCTGGAGGTAGGCCATCATTCTCCAGGGAGAGACTAACCTCGCAGTCTAGGGCCTCTAAGAATTGCAACCCCCCCTCCCCCCAAACAACGGAGAACTAAAAAGTGTTTTTTGAGTGTGAGGGGTGAGGGAGTGCATATGCAGCAATCAAAAATGAATGGCAAGACAATAAAAAATATGTGCTGCTATTTAATGAGTTGTCAAGGGATGCATATAGCAGGCTGTCTTACAACAAAAGACTGAAAACTGACAGTGCTAACATCAGTATTTTCCAAAGTAAATGCCTGCCTTTAACGCTAACTGATATTTTCACACCAAATTTTAGTGGCAATTTATAATGATGCTTATTGAGAATACTATGATCTTACAACCAACACAGAGAAGGAGCAGTTATAAATGCTACAGGGATAATGGCTAGATAGACACTACTAAAGTGCACCTGCTTAAAACTGTTCTTAGCCAACCTCAAAATAGAAAGCATCTAATTACATTGTATATCATGTAATAAATCGTCTTTCTTAATATTTTTCCTTATATAATATATATAAATATTAATTACAGTATCATTTTGGTGTAATCACACCGCATTTATTTTCTGTAATCACCCCTTTAAGTGTTTGCACATTATGTTTCTTTGATTAAAATCTCTGTAGTACTGTCTTTTCACCTTCACTTAAGTCATAGCTGAAAAGGGTATTCTGACCAGTCAAATTCCCTGTTAACAAATTAAATAATTAAATAAATGAAGGACAGGTATTTTTTGACAAAGAAACAGGGGATGCCAGATTCCTGATTAACTGGATTTTGGGTCATCAAGAATGGATTGTGTCAAGAAGTCTCCAGGAAAGCTTCTAGAACAGGGGTGTTCAACAGGTGGCCCTAGGGCCACAATCTGGCCCACCGAAGCATTTTATCTGGCTCTCGGTATGTCCTGCAACAAACTGTTTTGAATGGATAGATACATGGTAATACGGCCCCACAAACCTTGCCAGGTATGGTAAGTAACCCTTGAATTGTATGGTAAGAGGCCCTTGAATCAAAAAGGATAAAAATCCCTGTTGTAGAAACTCCCCTGAAGTTTAGAAAACAGTCTCTGAAGCCTTAACAGGGAAGGGAGTTCATGATTGAAACTTATTTGTACCTGTGCATAACTATACCTATTATATGACTTTAATTAATGATTCCTACTTCTCTTGCTGGACCATTATCTTGTTGAGCTAAAGAATCTTATGTATCCCAATGAAGCTATAAGTTAGACCATGTAGGGACACCCAAACCAGGCAAGTCATGGTAGAGAGAGCAGACAAAAGATGGTCCACTGGGGAAAATAGTGGCAAAAGTCACTGCAGTATTTCTGCCAAGAAATCATCATGGAAAAAATCAGCCTAAGATATACAGCTGATGTAGTAGCGTCATAGAGACAAAATGCTGGTTCTACTGTTCTAACAGAGCTGATGTAGTAGTGTCATAGAGACGATATGCTGGTTCTACTGCTCTAACAGTTAGAGCTGATGTAGTAGTGTCATAGAGACGATATGCTGGTTCTACTGTTCTAACAGAGCTGATGTAGTAGTGCCATAGAGACGATATGCTGGTTCTACTGCTCTAACAGTTAGAGCTGATGTAGTAGTGTCATAGAGACGATATGCTGGTTCTGCTGTTCTAACAGAGCTGATGTAGTAGTGTCATAGAGACGATATGCTGGTTCTACTGCTCTAACAGTTAGAGCTGATGTAGTAGTGTCATAGAGACGATATGCTGGTTCTACTGCTCTAACAGTTAGAGCTGATGTAGTAGTGTCATAGAGACGATATGCTGGTTCTACTGCTCTAACAGAGCTGATGTAGTAGTGTCATAGAGACGATATGCTGGTTCTACTGCTCTAACAGTTAGAGCTGATGTAGTAATGTCATAGAGACGATATGCTGGTTCTACTGCTCTAACAGTTAGAGATGATGTAGTAGTGTCATAGAGACGATATGCTGGTTCTACTGTTCTAACATTTAGAGCTGATGTAGTAGTGTCATAGAGATGATATGCTGGTTCTACTGCTCTAACAGTTAGAGCTGATGTAGTAGTGTCATAGAGATGATATGCTGGTTCTACTGTTCTAACAGTTAGAACTGATGTAGTAGTGTCATAGAGATGATATGCTGGTTCTACTGCTCTAACAGTTAGAGCTGATGTAGTAGTGTCATAGAGATGATATGCTGGTTCTACTGTTCTAACATTTAGAGCTGATGTAGTAGTGTCATAGAGATGATATGCTGGTTCTACTGCTCTAACAGTTAGAACTGATGTAGTAGTGTCATAGAGATGATATGCTGGTTCTACTGCTCTAACAGTTAGAGCTGATGTAGTAGTGTCATAGAGATGATATGCTGGTTCTACTGTTCTAACAGTTAGAGCTGATGTAGTAGTGTCATAGAGACGATATGCTGGTTCTACTGCTCTAACAGTTAGAGCTGATGTAGTAGTGTCATAGAGACGATATGCTGGTTCTACTGTTCTAACAGTTAGAGCTGATGTAGTAGTGTCATAGAGACGATATGCTGGTTCTACTGTTCTAACAGTTAGAGCTGATGTAGTAGTGTCATAGAGACGATATGCTGATTCTACTGCTCTAACAGTTAGAGCTGATGTAGTAGTGTCATAGAGACGATATGCTGGTTCTACTGTTGTAACAGTTAAAGCTGATGTAGTAGTGTCATAGTGATGATATGCTGGTTCTACTGTTCTAACAGTTAGAGCTGATGTAGTAGTGTCATAGAGACGATATGCTGGTTCTACTGTTCTAACAGTTAGAGCTGATGTAGTAGTGTCATAGAGACGATATGCTGGTTCTACTGCTCTAACAGTTAGAGCTGATGTAGTAGTGTCATAGAGATGATATGCTGGTTCTACTGCTCTAACTGTTAGAGCTGATGTAGTAGTGTCATAAAGATGATATGCTGGTTCTACTGCTCTAACAGTTACAGCTGATGTAGTAGTGTCATAGAGACGATATGCTGGTTCTACTGTTCTAACAGAGCTGATGTAGTAGTGTCATAGAGATGATATGCTGGTTCTACTGCTCTAACAGTTAGAGCTGATGTAGTAGTGTCATAGAGACGATATGCTGGTTCTACTGTTCTAACAGTTAGAACTGATGTAGTAGTGTCATAGAGACAATATGCTGGTTCTACTGCTTTAACAGTTAGAGCTGATGTAGTAGTGTCATAGAGACGATATGTTGGTTCTACTGCTCTAACAGTTAGAGCTGATGTAGTAGTGTCATAGAGATTATATGCTGGTTCTATTGCTCTAACAGTTAGAGCTGATGTAGTAGTGGCATAGAGACGATATGCTGGTTCTACTGCTCTAACAGTTAGAGCTGATGTAGTAGTGTCATAGAGATGATATGCTGGTTCCACTGCTCTAACAGTTAGAGCTGATGTAGTAGTGTCATAGAGACGATATGCTGGTTCTACTGCTCTAACAGTTAGAGCTGATGTAGTAGTGTCATAGAGACGATATGCTGGTTCTACTGTTCTAACAGTTGGAGCTGATGTAGTAGTTTCATAGAGACGATATGCTGGTTCTACTGTTCTAACAGTTAGAGCTGATGTAGTAGTGTCATAGAGACGATATGCTGGTTCTACTGCTCTAACAGTTAGAGCTGATGTAGTAGTGTCATAAAGATGATATGCTGGTTCTACTGCTCTAACAGTTAGAGCTGATGTAGTAGTGTCATAGAGACGATATGCTGGTTCTACTGTTCTAACAGAGCTGATGTAGTAGTGTCATAGAGATGATATGCTGGTTCTACTGCTCTAACAGTTAGAGCTGATGTAGTAGTGTCATAGAGACGATATGCTGGTTCTACTGCTCTAACAGTTATAGCTGATGTAGTTGTGTCATAGAGACGATATGCTGGTTCTACTGTTCTAACAGTTAGAGCTGATGTAGTAGTGTCTTAGAGACGATATGTTGGTTCTACTGCTCTAACAGTTAGATCTGATGTAGTAGTGTCATAGAGACGATATGCTGGTTCTACTGCTCTAACAGTTAGAGCTGATGTAGTAGTGTCATAGAGACGATATGCTGGTTCTACTGCTCTAACAGTTAGAGCTGATGTAGTAGTGTCATAGAGACGATATGCTGGTTCTACTGCTCTAACAGTTAGAGCTGATGTAGTAGTGTCATAGAGACGATATGCTGGTTCTACTGCTCTAACAGTTACAGCTGATGTAGTGTCATAGAGATGATATGCTGGTTCTACTGCTCTAACAGTTAGAGGTGATATAGTATGTCATAGAGACGATATGCTGGTTCTACTGTTCTAGCAGTTAGTGTGTCACATCTCATCTGTGCAGTTTCATTATCAACATGCTGCTTATAAATTACATTTTTGAAAGACATTTGTCTTTTCCAGTGCTAGAAACTTGGTTGAAAATCCCATTTTTGTTGTGTACACTACTTGTTAAATAATTCTAGTAATATCTCCCTCTTCTAACATTTGAAACGTGCTTCTGACAGTGCAGGTGATTAAGGTTATGAGCTGTTTCTCAATTGTTTTATGTGTTGGAGGGCTTGAGTCCCTAAGTCTTCATTTGCCTACTGTGTAACCTTGAGCAAGTCACTTAACCTTTGGGACAACTGGCAAATTGGGCAAGGCTCTTCAATGGTCTCCAGACCCGCATGCTTATTAGCTACTTATGAACCTGCACTATTTCATCAGCTGACATTTTATGTGTGTTCACTGGTGTCTGCACATTTCTAGTTGCAGGCTTAGATTGCTCAATTTTAAACAAGGCATCTTTAACCAACTATCTTTCAGTAAGTGCAACAAGCTTGGCAGTACTCTTACTCAGTCTGAAAGTCTGTTTTGAAACTGTCATCAGCTAACCTTCTACCACTTTGCGTTTGCTCTTTACCTATGGTTCCTTCACTACATCAGCTAACCTTCTATCACTTTGCGTTTGCTCTTTACCTATGGTTCTAGCACTAGATTTAAAACACTTTTAGCTCAGACACTGAAATTTGTTTTGCCAGTGGCTGTAGCTCAACAGAGTGCACACTTGCCTTTGGTACTAAAAGATCAGATGGCTGTAGGTTCTAATCCCCACCAGGTGCTTGATTGCTTTCCCACTGCAGTTCAGCACAAAGGGTGTGCTACCCTTTGGATGAGATATTAAACCAAGGTCCTATCTACATGAAGTGGTGGTAGTTCAGGTGGATGCAAAATACCTCATGGCATTTATTTAAAAAAGAGTAGGGGAGGTTTGCCCTCCACTGGCAAAGTTTCCCCTACTCAGTAGGAGTAACATTGTGGTCTCCCTTGAAAAGAGGAAAATGTGTTAATGGGATTAACCTGGTCAACACAGAGTGAATAAGTACTAATGTACTGCTAACATGCCCAGTTATTAAAGTTGATAGCCCATGTTTTAGGTGACACACAAGCCCCAGCTAGCAGTTTGTTTTTTTAGCTTGCTATAGCCCACAAATTCTGTACCTTCCATGTCCATGTATGCCTTGAGAGCTTCCCTTGTCAATTGGGTAGACAAGATCTTGACCCAGTCAGCCTGAGCCCAAGCCTCTTATGACCTCAGTGTCATCATTCTCACTGAGTTTCTTTGGTGATGTGGTGGATTTTAAGGTAAAATGGACAGATGGGCAAAACAATGAACATATGGAAAAGGGCACTGGTGTGAAAGACTACTGTATGGGAAGGTGGGGTAACCATGAAACTACTATGCCAAAGTCAGACATTCACCAGTGCTACTGGTACTGTTTAATATATTTGTGTCGGATGTCACAACAGAGATGGGCAGTAAGATCCCTCTCTATACACAGGACAGGAGAATATGGAATGGTCCATGGGAGTAGCCAGAAATGTAGCACATAAGCAAAGGTGTGTAAATTAATTTTTTAGGACCAGCATTTTGCCATGTACAAGGACACAATGTCTCAGCTTCCAATGCATAAAAGATGAAATGGGTATAAATGAATCTGCAAATAAAACAACTGTGTCCAAAGTGCTGCAGGCCTGCTCTACTATTGGTTATCCAAGAAGAAAGCAGCTTTAATTCTGTATTTATAGTACATACCTAAAAAAAATGTATTTTCAGTAGGGAGAGGCAGCACAGAGGAATTTGGTGTACAAATCAGATATTTCTAGCTATGCCCTGGGGGCTACTCCCTGGGGGCAGCAGGGCATTAGTCTGCAAGCTGTTATAAAATTCAGAAAATCCTGGTTTCATTCCCAGTTATCAAAGACGGAGTGGCTAGTCTATGGCAACAACCACAATATCCACAGGAGTTGTAAATAAGTGAGAGATGTCACAATGAGAAAAACTGCAAGGTTCTGCACTATTGAAGAGATAACTCAGGAAAAGCATACAATGCAAAAGAGAATGTGGCAGACACCTACAGAAAGCTGGGGTGCATAACTAGGTGATATGATAGTGAAAACATCCTTCATAAGACTACAGCTGATGTACAGTCTCTGGGATGACAGCTTGCATAATGTACATAAAGCGAGCAGAAAACAAATCAGACAGATGAACCAAACTGATAAGAGAATTTAGAAAGTTTCGTAGTAGAATTCAGAAGGATAAAGATAATAAAATGTGGACAAACCACATTACTGTAGATTTAGAAATGCTGAAGAAGGACCAAGGAAGAAGAAAGGGTGAAAATAGAACATGTGAAAACCTCAGGTCAGATCATAGTGCCATAAATACTATTTCACAGAAAGAGTGCTGGAACCTGAGAAGGCACTGCAGAGGCAATAGTGTAAATTGTATTTATTGATTTGTTAACTAGGTAAGCTGACTGGATAAACTATCCCTTTTCAGGGGCTCAGAGTCACACAGTAGATAAATAGAAGTGGAAGGAATAAAACCCTGTACCCTTGACTTTAAGAAACAGCTTGTTAAAATTTCAAGGCTGCAATCACCTCTGCTAACTCCCACATGGGTCAATAATGGGGATCAAAGTGCTTGGTATAGACTGAAAAAGCAGTATGTCAAGGGTGGAGAAAAGGTTTCTAAACAACAGTAGACTTGTGTAGAGCCAGTTCTAGTTTTTACTGGCAGAAAGGCAAGAAGACATTAAAGGCAGTTTTCTAATCCAGGAATGGATATATCAATACATGTTCAAGCTGATATTACTATTTATCAAAAAGGAGAATCCTTATTTTGGGTATAAGGTAGTACCAAACCTGTTGACTGAAGCAAAGGGAGTGCAGCATCCCCAGGGTCACTATAATGAAACTGGGAGGAAGGAGGGAAAATGTACAGTATGACAGCTAGAAGGAATGTGTGGCAACACTGCACAGGCCATGGCAGGGGACTGACAGGCTGTGGGCCTCAGTCTGACAGGGCTTCAAAAACTGGCAGCGCAAGAAGAAGTATTTAGGGGAAAGGGGACGGTCACTCTAACATGGCACAGGGAACACAGGCAAGCTCATTCACAGTCCTGTTGTTCAGGTGTCTACACACTGTGACAAATGCACATGGACAGCATGACATGGTACAGGGGATAGTGGGCCTCTGGTACACCAAACAAAGGCTGTGGTACTGACACAGGTGTAAGGGGCTACAAGAATAGCTAACATGCCCACTTTTACCATATTATGGCATGGTGTCTGAGCTCTTACTCCATTCAGTGCATAGAGTTTGAAAACCGCATGGGTTCTGGGGACACTTTGGAGACAAGTGCTGGCTCTCATGGACTGTCGTACATAGACATAGCGGTTCATATGTGTAACCCAGAGGTGTACATATCACAGTATGGGATCAAAGGAATGGCGACAGTGGGAGAAGTTTACTACACATGAGACAGAGGTGAACCTACAGGCATTACCCACATGTGGCAGGAGTATTCTTGAGGACAAGGCCTTCTGGAACTAAGTGTGCCAGAGGCTGGTGCTAGATATGAATGTAGTGGGTGGCCATAATAAGACAGCAGGCATGTCCCAGGATAAAAGATATGTTACTGCATGCCAGTGCATCCCTGTCAACTTTCCAGAATTTTGCAGAATGTCTAGACTTTTGCCTCATATGTTTGGTCTAATCCTATTACAATTTGTGGTTGTCTACCAAATTATTGAGTGCTGAAGACATTAAACAATGATAGATGTTTCAGTTTCAGACTTCATACCCTTCAGAAACTATGTGCTAACTGTGAAGATATGTGAAAGCTGCCAGCCTAGCTAGATAGAATTTTGTAGATAATTCTATGTCATTGTAAATATGAATATAATCCACAGGTTTGTCCTCCTAAATGTGAGAAAACTGTGTTAGATGTTGAACTTCAAAAATGTAACCACGATGCACTCTGCTGGAAGAAAACTGATAAGTCAAGCATTGCAAGACTGTTTGATCTCAAAGCTCGGAGACGTAATGTCTGGACTGAGGAATTCCTTCTATTGTTTTGAGAGCAGAGTTAATTGGAAGATTTTACATATATAATGTCTTTTATTGCTGTAGTTTCCTGTAGGTGCAAGATCAAAGAAATGTTAAAATTCTGAGTTTCTGTTAGCTTGGGAACTAGAGAAGAATGATGTAATCTAAAATGAGTCACAGTGATGTATTATTTTTAAGACTTTCACAGAAAGAGAGAATCAGAGCATTTTGGATTTTGTCTAAAGAACATCTACTCACCAGTACTCTGCCTTTGCTCCATATGTAAGTTTATTTAGAACTGTGATTGCTCTTAGATAGGAATTGGTCAGATTTGGTCTATCTGTTATCTATATTTAAGTCAGACTATTCTATAACATTATTTTAAGTATTTTCCTGTGATTTCTGTACTCTTGACTAACACTGTGTGGAAGTGAGGAGATTTGTCTTGTGTTTATTTATTATTAAATATTTTTAAACCTTTCAACTGTGGTTGTTTTGTGTAGAGATAATTTAAGCTCTAGAGTACATTGCATGTATATAGTGATACTGTACAACGCCACTCCAATAAGCCTTAAAAGTTCTGGTCACACTTACTAACTGGATAATAATATTGCACAGTAAAATTGGACACCCTTTGTTAATGGCCTTTTTAGTAGTATATATTAGTGGTTGTTGGCAGCTGGTACTACCTTATAGACTGGCAGGAAGGGGCATAGTTGGAGAACCTGTGACAGCCTTCCCTGGGAGTGTCTGTGTGTGTTTTAGGAACACAAAGCACTGGTTGGACAGAGAGGGCACTGTACGTTTTGGTTTGACTACTCAGCTGAGATCTGTACCCTATAGCTGTGCCAGTGTGGAGTCTTATTGGGGATCTGGAGAGAAAGGGAGAAACCAGCCGCAGACTGACTGTGATCTCGTTGTGCTCTTAAAGGAACTTGTACTTTACTGTGTGTGTATTTATTATCCTTGCCAATGTGGACGCCACTCACTTGTGTTAGTGGTGAGGATTGAGGCTCCTTGATTACTGGGCCAGTGCACAGGCTTCACATATTAATTGGTTGGCAGTGGTGGGATATCCACACCACATATTAATTGGTTGGCAATTGGCTTGTAGTGGTGTGGATAGTGAATTCCTGTAGCTTGTGTACAGTGATCACTGAAGGTGTTTTTGTATTCTAAATCAGCCATGCATTGAATATTCAGAGTTCAGATCACAATTGTTTTATTTCTTTTGTTAGCTTAGTTACACAGGGAGGACAGGCAAGCATGTCAGCAGAGGAGTATGGCAAGCTACAAGGAGCCAGTTGGCTGAGATGTGACAGGCCTAGGGACTGGTGCATGGAAACCTGACTAAGGCAGACATGATTGCAGCTTTGGTCACAGCTGCATCAGAAAACAGCAATCAGGAGGGTGATCAATTTTTCCGTGGAGATGTACAACACTGAGAGAATGGACAGCTCAACCTTTCTGCAGAGGATTTAAAAATCCATCTGGAGTTAAAGAGAGTTGAGTTTGGGGCCAAGCGTTTGGAAACAGAAGCAGCAGAGAGACTGACTACAGGCTAAGGAGAATGAGAATTTGCTATGCCTGGAAGATGAGGAGAAGGAAAGGCAGAGGCAGCATGAAAAGGAGACTCTGGCTCTTCACCAGAGTCATGGAGGTAATGGGGAAGGGAGTAACTGGACTCCAGAAGCACAAAAGGTCAGTACATTTCTTTTGCAGTTTACAGAGGGGGATCATTTTGATACTTTCATTCACATGTTTGAGAGGGTATTTAAACATTTCCTGACCCCCTTACTCCATGGGAAAGCTGTAACTGTGTTGTTTAAACTTTCTGATCATGAAGTATTTGATTACACTGCTGTTAAGAATTGTCTGTTAGAAAATTTTAAACTAACACCTGAAACTTATAGAAAAAGATTTGTGAGCATAGACACAAGACAGATGAAAGTGTGTGTGAATATGTTGCTGAACTGAGCACTTATTTCCATAGGTGGGTGATTGGATGTCAGGTCACCACTTTTGAAGGACTGGCAGACCTTTTGGTGAGGGAACAAGCCCTTAGCACTTTGCCTGAGGAAATGAGGAAATGGGCTAAATGGTGGGCAGCCCAGACTTCTCCAACAGAATCTGACAGTAGTATGGGGAAGCCACTAGTCCAAGTACACATACAGGACCTAGGGTTAAATGTTTTGAATGCAACCAGTGGGGCCATGTGGCATATAGATGTCCATGGAGGCAAGGTGGGGAACAAAAGGTGAAGGAGCCAGTAAGTGGGAAAGACAAAATGCCAATAGTAGGTTGTCTTGAGACAACAGGGGTACTAGAGCTGGAGGTGTCCCGATAGGGAAGGATTTGGATGAGGCAGTACCATGTGCTTATGCAGTTACATGCAGTCAGGCTAGGAGACAAGCATGTGGGTCTGGTAGCCTGGGGAAGACCGAGACAGACTGCATACTTGCAGCCAGGACTGGTGAGGTGGTTACTTCAGGGAGGGAGCTACTCTGTAGCAGTGAGATTGAAGGTGAGCCACAGCTGCTTGTGGGTGCTGATGTTCCCTTGGACAGAGCGACTGCAAAGGTAGAGGTGAGTAGTAGTACCCAGGCTGATAGTGAGGCACCACTGTCGGAGGATGCCAGACTTCCTGTGGAAGAGGAGCTGGGAAGGGTTACAAAGACAAAGTTGAGACAGGCTCAGGTCTCAGTCCCTACATTGCAAGGCCTGAGGCAGGTAGCTAGTGAGGCACCTGATTATCAATGGAAGGGGGAATCTGTATACTGGGACAAAGGGATCCTGTATAGCGAGTGGACCCCTGAGGGAGGACTAGAAGGTGAGAGGATACAGCAGTTGGTAGTGCCTAGAGTCTACCGTCTGGTGCTTCTAGCCATACCCCATGATATTCCCTTTGCAGGTCATATGGGCATAAAACATACAAAGAGATGTATTATGCAGAACATCTATTGACCTGGAATTTCCAGAAATGTAACAGGGTACTGCAGGACTTGGGAGCAGTGCCAAAAGGTAGGCAAGGCAGGAGACATGGTGAGAGCTCCTTTCATGCCTTTGCCTGTAATTGAGGAGCTATTTCAGAGGGTAGTTATGGATATTGTGGGGCCTCTGAGCACTCCAAGTTCTACAGGGAAACAGTATATCCTAGTGGTAGTAGATTATGCTCCAAGATACCCTGAGGCAGTGGCTTTGTCCTCCATTGAGGCAGAAAAGGTGGCAAATAATTTGCTAGAGATTTTCAGCAGGGTAGGTTTCCCAAAAGAAATACTGACTGCAGAGGTGCCAATTTCATTTCAGACCTGCTGGCTTGTCTGTGGAAGTACTGTGGGGTGAAGCACCTAAAAACCACCCCCTACCATCCTCAGGCTAATGGTCTTGTTGAGAGGTTAAACTCTACAATCAAGTTCAAGCTATGGGTATTTGCAGACTAGTTTAAGAGGCAGTGGGACAAATATTTGCCCCATCTGCTGTTTGCTTACAGAGATGTTCCCCAGGAATCCACAAGTTTTTCACCCTTTGAGTTGCTGTATGGGCATAGGGTGAGGGGACGTCTAGATTTATTTCAAGATAAGTGGGAAGGTGAGTGTGAATCTCACAAGGAGTCTGTTGTGGCATATGTCCTAAACTTTAGGAAAAGGCTCAAGGAACTCATGGGCTTGGCCCAGGAGAACATGGCAGAAGCCTAACAGCAGAAAAAGGTCTGGTATGACAGGAATGCTCAAGATAGAGAGTACACTGTAGGGCAGCAGTTAATGGTTCTCATTCCTGTCAGACACAACAAGCTGCAGGAAGCCTGGGAGGGACCTTACAAGGTGGTAAGAAAGGTAAGTGATGTTAACTACCTGGCAGAACTGCTAGGCAGGAGGTAGAGGCACAAATTGTACCATGTTAACATGTTTCATAGTTTCATAATTTCATAGTTTAGTACTAGGCTATCTGCCCTGGGGCATTTGCAAGCCTAGCCCTAGAGATGTGGCTTTCGCCACCCCATGTAGTGGTACTAAGGTGTATAGAATAAATTTAGAATACTGTGCCTTTGTCTAGTAGTGACACATTGATGACCCCCTTACTTATTAAAATTAGTTTACTGTGCCTCTGTTAAGTAGCGACACAGGGGTGACCCCTGGGGTAAACCTACGATCTCCCATCCACTCGTCAAGATTTCTCTTGAAGAGAGTTAGTGAGGGGCTCTGCCTAACATGGACTGGGATTTTGTTCCAGAGTATGGGAAGCCTCTGAGTTATGAATCTGTCCATCCAGCATGTTCTATTCATGTTTGTACTGAGGTTTAAATCTTTGGCTCTCGTGGTTCTTATGGATTTTGATTTTTTGAGGTGGAGCATGTCCATCAATTCCTGGTTGGACATGGCCTTGTACGTCAGGCACAGATCACCTCTGAGCAGGAGGTATGCTACTGAATAGAGCTGGAGTTTCTTTAGCCTGGCAGCATATGACATATGTTGGAGACCCTTGATCCTCTTGGTGAGGTACTTCTGGGGTCTCTCCAGTTGTTGTAAGTGCCGGGTGAGGTACATACCAAATGGGGCATTGTACTCAATCATGGGCCTGATAAGGGAGGAGTACAGGGGCACAATGACCTCCTTTGATCTGGATGTGAACCCCTTCATGATAAGGTGGGCAAGGTAGAAAGTCTTTCTAACCACTTTGGCAATGTGGGTGTCAAATGAGAGGTCACTATCAACTTGGGTCCCCAGGTCTCTGATTACTTTTTCGGTACTCAGTGGGTTACTGTCTATGATAATTTGTGGGTATTTTGTTTTTCCCAAAGGGGATGAATATACATTTCTTGGCATTCAGTTTAAGGCCGCGATTCCGGCACCAGTTGTCCGTTTCGGTGAGGCCTTTCTGTAGGATGTATGTGTCAGCTGGTGTATCGACTATGGCACCTAGTTTGCAGTCATCTGCGAACTTTGTCAGCCACAACCCTCCCATGTTTGCTTTCACATCTGAGAAGTAAATGCCGAACAAGAGAGGTCCCAGGACAGAGCTCTGTGGGACACCACCTGTGACTGGCTTTGAGTCTGACATGGCTCGCATAATCTTGACTTTATGGGTTCTGTTCTTTAGCCACTTTGCAACCCATCTTGTGACATATGGATTTACATTTAAGCTGTTTAGCTTATCTATGATCCCCGAGTGGGGTATTGTGTCGAAGGCTTTAGCCAAGTCCAGGTAGGCTGTATGGACTGCCTTGCCCTCATCAATGAATCTAGTGACTGTTTTGAAAAAGTCAACCAGGTTCAAAAGGCAGGATCTGCCCTTTACAAAGCCGAACTGGGTGGGATCAAGTGCCTGTAGGTCCCTAATGTCGTTGTTTATGAGTTCCATAATAATTCTTTCCATAGCTTTGAAACCTTACCATGATAGGAAGGCCCTTCTGCTGAGTATTTGAAGTGGATTGCAGGAGGAGTCATAGCGCCATCTGGTGACTGATCTCCTCAGTGAGGCTTGGGCTGACACCTCAGTAGAAGGGGTAGCAATATCCCAGCAGCTGTCCCCTATGCAGGTTCAATAAATCTGAGCAATGTTACAGGAGTTTGGGGACATGTTCACTGTGAAACCTGGGTGCACCCACCTGGTACAGCACCAGGTGGATACAGGACCCCAAAGCCTATTAGGCAGGTCCCTTATAGGGTGCCTGAGAAAGTCAAACAGACTCTGAGGGAGGAGATACAGAAGGTGTTGGAACTATGGGTAATTCAGGAATCCAACAGTCCCTGGGCCTCCCCAGTGGTGCTGGTGCCAAAGAAGGATGGCATCACCAGGTTCTGTGTGGTCTACAGGAAATTAAATAGTCACACAGAGTCAGATGCTTACCCCATGCCTAGGACAGATGAAGCCCTAGAGCAGCTGGGTGGGGCTAAGTATCTTACCACCATTGATCTTACCAAGGGTTACTGGCAGATGCCCTTGACTCCTACTGCTAGAGAGATGTCAGCCTTTGTGGCTCCTTTTGGCTTGTATGAGTTGACAAAGGTGCCCTTTGGGATGAAAAATGCCCCAGTGACTTTCCAGAGGCTGGTAGGAGGGTTTGCCCTTGCTTACTTAGATGATATTGCCATCTGTAGCCATTCCTGCCAAGAGCACCTTCAGCATGTTAGGGAGGTGCTGGGCAGACTACAGAGGGCAGGGTTGACCATTAAGCCAAGCAAATGTCAGGTGGGTATGGCAGAGGTCTCCTACCTGGGACATAGAGTGGGGAGTGGTAAGATCAGGCCAGAACCTGCCAAAGTGGAAGCCATTCAGCCATGGCCTGCACCTGTTACCAAAATGCAGGTGAGGGCATTCTTAGGGACAGCAGGCTACTACAGAAAGTTTGTCCCTGATTATAGTACCATAGCTGCTCCCCTCATAGAACTGAGAAGGAAAAACAGGCCTGATAAGGTAGTGTGGACCCCAACATGTGAGCAAGCATTCCAAAAGCTTGAAGAGGCTTTGGGAGAACCTCCTGTTTTAGCCAGTCCAGATTACAGCAAAGAATTTGTTGTGCAGGTGCATGCTTCAAACCATGGGTTGGGGGCTGTACTTAGCCAGATTTCTCCTGAGGGAGAAGAGCACCTAGTGGTTTATCGCAGTCATAGGCTTCAACCTAGGGAGGAATGTTACGCAGCTGTAGAAAAGGAATGTCTAGCCATAGTGTTGGCACTGCAGAAACTTCAGCCTTATATGTATGGAAGAGAATTCACTGTAATTAGAGATCACAATCCCCTAACATGGTTACACAGAGCCAGCCATCAAAATGCCAAGTTGCTAAGATGGAGCCTAGGGTTAAGCATATATGACAGTGCAGCACCGCAGTGGGATTAGCAATGCCAATGCAGATGGGTTCTCAAGACAGGGAATGGGGAAAGGTATACTCAGATAGACCTAACCCTCTCAAGCAAAGTTTCTCAAGGGTCACTTGAAAAACTAGCTTGAGTTTTCCGGGGGGAAGATATGTAAAGATATGTGAAGGCTGCCAGCCTAGCTAGATAGAATTTTATAGAAAATTCTATGTCATTGTAAATATGAATATAATTCACAGGTTTGTCCTATTAAATGTAAGAAAACTGTGTTAAATGTTGAACTTCAAAAATATAACCACAATGCACTCTGCTGGATGAAAGCTGATAAGTCAAGCATTGTATGACTGTTTGTTCTGAAAGCTTGAAGACATAATGTCTGGACTGAGGAATTCCTTCTATTGTTTTGAGACCAGAGTTAATTACTAGATTTTATATATATAATTACTTTTATTGCTGTAGTTTCCTGGCCAGGTGCAAGGTCAAATAAATGTTAAAACTCTGAGTTTCTCTTAGCCTGGGAACCAGAGAAGAATGATGTAATCTAAAATGAGTCAGCATTGATGTATTATTATTAAGACTTTAGCTGAAAGAGAGAATCAGAGTATTTTGGATTTTGTCTAAAGAGCATCTACTCACCAGTACTCTGTCTTTGCTCTATATGTAAGTTTATTTAGAACTGTGATTGCTCTTAGTTAGATAAGAATTAGTCAGATTTAGTTTAGCTGTTTCTATATTTCTGTCAGACTATTCTACAGTATTATTTTAAGCATTTTCCTTTGATTTCTGAACTCTTAACTAGCACTGTGATGAAGTGAGATTTGTCTTGTGTTTTTATTATTTATTATTAAATATTTTTAAACCTTTCAACTGTGGCTGTTTTGTGCAGAGATAATTTAAGCTCTAGAGTACATTGCATGTATATAGTAATACTGTGCAAAGCTACTCCAATAAGACTTAAAAGTTCTGGTCACACTTACTAACTGGATAATAATATTGCACAGTAAAATTGTACACCCTTTGGTAAGGGCCTTATCAGTAGCTGATATTAGTGGTTGTTGGCAGCTGGTACTACCTTATAGACTGGCAGGAAGGGGGCATAGCTGGAGAACCTGTGGCAACCTTCCCCAGGAGTGTGTGTGTATTTGTATATAAACCAGATCTCAAAGTGTGTGTGTGTGTGTGTGTGTGTGTGTGTGTGTGTGTGTGTGTGTGTGTGTGTGTGTGTGTGTGTGTGTGTGTGTGTGTGTCAGCTACTTGGACAAGGACAGAGAGGATACTGAAGGCTTTGGCTTGACTACTTGGCTGAGATCTGTACTCTATAGCTCTGCCAGTGGGGAGTCTTATTGGGGATTTGGAGAGAAAGGGAGAAACCAGCCCCAGACTGACTATGATCTCTGTGTGCTCTTAAGGGAAATTGTTCTTTACTGTGTGTGTATTTATTATCCTTCCCAATGTGGACACCCCTCACTGGTGTTAGTGGTGAGGATTGAGGCTTCTTGAATACTGGGTCAGTGTAGGGGCATCACATTAATGCAAAACCTGTTATTTAACAACTTTCCAAGTTTATATGGACAATATTTAAAATCTGTCCCTATTTGTAGACCTCTGTGCCTCCATTATTCTTGACTTAATCCAGATTTCTTGCACTAAGAGGTTTTGAGGTATGTGCCAATACCACGGCACAAGAAATTGCTAAAGACAGGTCAAAAAGTGGGTGTAGACCATCAATACTGAGCTGTCTCATGGAGAAGGAGGGAAATCTAGAACCCCATGATGGGAAATGTGAGAGAACCCTCAGTCCTGTCTGTGGCACAGATCTGGCAGCTGGGATGATGGTGACTGCCGTACTGTCTGCAAAAGGTACATTAGGTCACTACTGGCACAGGACATTCCTGTAAGACATTGAGTTGCACCTCTTTATGGTTTACTGAGACAAACACAAATGCACTTATGTCATCCAGGGACATCAAGGCTGCAGCACAGATAACCTGTGCTCATAGGTTATATATAGGATGGGTGTGTAAGAGTCTGTATGCCACATGTTGGTGGGAGTCACAAAAATATACCAGCATTGCTACATGTATGTTATCTGTATGCAATCACATGATCCATGGAGAGAGGGAGTAGCACAAGTGATCTGTTCATGGCTGAAGTCAGTGGGTCTCTGGGGGCTAACACTGATGGCATCATGCATGTGCCACAATCTGATGACAGACTTCCACTGTCAGCAATGCTCACGGTGAATGGCGCACTTACATCATCCACAACTGAGGTGACTGCAAGAGGTCCAGGATGAACTTTCACCGTCACTTGTGTTGCAGAAGGTTGTCTTATCCATATCAGCCTTGCCAGATACTCAGTGAACACAGCCACAGATGGTATCAGAGGGCTGTAATGCCAGTGATGGGTGTGCATATGGCGTAGGGGAGAGTAGTATAGGTGGACATAACTACCATGACTCCACAACATTCTCTCACCTAGACAATGCCCTTGGCATCTGTCACAAAAAGAGATACTGCCAGCAGAGCTATCTGGAATTTTGTAAATAATTATATGTCATTTGTGAATATTAATGTGACTTATATAAGATGCTTGTGTTACAAATATATTAGAGCTGTATGCTATGTGTATATCAAACTGCTGGTACAGATTTTTGTGTTAAAAAGGTATTCTTGAAATGTGGAGGCATGCAATTGTTTTATGACTTCCAGCATCTGCCAAAGATCCGAGGTCTATGTATATTCACAGATAGATGATAACTACTGTCAGCTTCCAGCAGTGGGGGGTTGACCTGGGATAGAGTCAGATGGCAAGAAATTATGTCATTCTGCAAGCTATCCCAGCAGTAATATGGGAAATATTAATTTGAGAAGCTTCTTAGGGAGACAGGGCCTTCTGTATTCTGCCATAGACCTGACAAGAACCATACTCCACAATATCTGCCTTGCTCTAATGAGGTAAGTTTCTAGGTTATAGTAATTCTCTTAGTTACAGTCAGGAATACAGTAAAGCTTAGTTTAGATGTTTTTCTTTATTTATTTGAGACTGTCCTGCAATGTTGTTTTAAATATTTCCTGTGGCTTTGAACGCTGATGTCACTGTGAATATATATTTAGTATTGTATTCTTCTTTTATTATTTATTATTAAACATATTTAAACCTTTCATTGTGGCTGATCTATGTAGAGATATATGAGGATTGAGAGTACTTGCATATTTATTCGGTGATACTGTGTGGGCCACTCCTAATGGTCTTGCTCTTGGTCAAACTACCATTTGTATTAACATTAATATTACACAGTAAGATTGGACACCATTTGTTAATGGCTTTAAAGTAGATGACAAGGAGTTGACTGGTGACAGTGTTAACTACCTTATAGTCTGGGCAGAAGGGGGCATAGCTAGCAAACCTGTGCTAGCCTTTCCCATGTGTGTGTGTGTGTGTGTGTGTGTGTATGTGTGTGTGTAAATCAAACCTCAAAGACTGTGTGTGTCAGCTATTTGGGCAGGGACACAAAGCACTGGTTGGACAGAGAGGGTGCTGGTAGGTCTTGGCTTGTCACTCAGCTGAGAGCTCAACTCTATAGCTGTGCCAGTGGGGATTCTTATTGGGAATCTGGAAAAAGAGGGAGAAAACAGCCCCAGATTGACTGTCATCTCTGTGTGCTCTTAAGGAAAATTGCACTTCATGCAGAGAGCTGCATCTGAAAATACTGTGTGTGTACTTGTTATCCTCGCAGTGTGCATCCCCCACTGTTACCAGTGGGGAGGATTGAGGCTTCTTGATTACTGGTCCATTGGTGGGTCATCACAGCATCAATCAAAAGAATGATCCAGGCACAAATGGCCATTAATCAGACCATGTCAGAAATTTTGACTATGCTGAATAGTCTGCATAATGATGTGCAACCACTACAGGGAGTACAAGACAGTCTGTAATGCATACAGAGTGATATAGTGTATAGGGACCTGAGGCAGACATGCCTGGTGGGGGCAGAGGTGGCCTAGTTGTCATCCATTGGTGCATCCATGCAGATGCAGGAAACTGTCCCCTGTGGTTGTGCTAGGGGATGGACGCAAAGTTCAGAATTACACACCAAGCTTACAAAGATGGAACACACCATTGCAGACAAAGCTGCCCTTTATATACTGTCCATAGCTGCCTCTGCCCATGGCCTCAGATACTCGCACAGACGTGACCCTCATTCTTTCTGCTCCACCATGAACATATCCCATGAGACAAGCCAATCAGTGTCTGCAGTTCAATGCCAGTCCTCTCCTCTGTAGTATTGCTGTGAGTGACACCCACCTGTGCCCATTCATAGGGTTGTAGATGGCATAATTCTGCCTGAAGATCATAGCTATGGCCACAGTGGCAGTCCCATTCATGCACCCGATGTGTTACACCATCACCTGGACAAGCTGCCTCAAGTCATGACACTACAGGTCCATATGGTGCATCCACAAAGCATACCATCCATGGAATCTCCACTCCATCATTGGAAGACGTGATCCCTTACTCACCCCACCCTCTGTGCCATGTGTATTGCTTTCACAAACATGCAGAGCATACCACCAGATTTATCTACACAGGACAAGTGGCCTTCAGTAGTCTGAACACATGTTCAGTGATCTTATGTGTCTGCGACATGTGACAGTGAAGTGTTATACATGATCTCTGCCATGGTCTGGAGCTGCAACTGGGGGTCATCAGCCACAGCAGAAAGGAATATCCAATATCTTCTGCAGCACAGAATATGGGGCATCTTATCATGGTCTGCTATCTGTGCTCCATGGACTGGACTATCATGGCCTATATAAGAGTCAGTAAGTGCACCTACCAACTAGCTGACCCTGAGGAAAGTCACCCTGAATGAAATACCAGTATAGGCTGCACATATGACACATGTGGGAATTAGGAGAAGTGCCTGGACAGTGTACAGATGAATAGTATGGAATATTCTGTATACTGCACACCACCTGATAGTTGAGAGAGTGGAAACCCTTCCAGATGATTTACCAGATATTGTGTGAAGCAGATGGGGCCTTAATAGCAATGTGGGTACAGTTGATGGCCCCCAGAACATCAAGAAAATAAGCTATGTCATAGAATGTGCAAACAGTGGTTGGTCTGTCCTCTGGTATCCATTGAAACCAAATCTGCTCCTCCATGTTCTGCCGCAGCATATAATTGAACAGGTCTAGGATTCATGCAGCCAATGCTTTTAGAATTCTTAATTTGTCTTGCATCAGACTTTGAAATATCCCTGCAGCAAGGATGCTTAATGCTATGAAAATCGTTATTCACACTGGAATAGGCAGTCCACACATCTGCCTTGATTTCATGTGAGAAGAGCACATGTTGACCAGCTCCCATATGATGTCTCTGTCCACACTGTAGAGGTCGAGTATGTCCCACTCATGGAGGTGATATGTCAGCCACTGATGGAGTCTTCTGCAGCACAGAGGGTGATGACATTCAATACTCTGAACACTAGTGAGTCCCAGCACAGCCGCTAACACATCCTGAGCAGCTAAAGCAGATGTGACTGCAACTAGCATAGCATGAGCAACACACATCCATACTATTAAATAATGACTGCAACCAGCATAGCATGAGCAACACACACATCTATACTATTAAATAATGACTGCAACCAGCATAGCATGAGCAACACACATCTATACTATTAAATAATGACTGCAACCAGCATAGCATGAGCAACACACATCTATACTATTAAATGATGGAGCACAGAAAAACTAACCACAGTAGCTCATTGCACTCATTTTATACATTATGAGTCATACTACCATCATTTGTGTACAAATGGCTCTTGCTAACATATTGACATTCATTTCATTATGTGGTCATTTGCCTGTGATGTATGCAGTTAACACAGCCATGCTACCTATGTCTCAGAATCCCATCCTCCCAACATGTCACCGTTCACTGTGCTATTTCAACTAAAGCAACATGGTTCTGTTTCTGAATAACCCACTGTATCTAACATTTTCAAGTACTTCATCCTACTCACACATACACGCACACAGACACACACACACACACACACACACACACACACACACACACACACACACACACACACACACACAGATAAACACTCATGCACACAGCACAGACACACACTTGCACTCATATATGCATGCACACACATGCAACAAGCATGGGACACACATCACACACACACACACACACACACACCACAGACAACCACACGTACCACACACAGCACACACACCCTCAGATGTACACACATACACACACTCACATACACACAGGTCCTCTCCTACTAGCACACACACACACACACACACACACACACACACACACACACACACACACACACACACACACACCTAAAAAATACAAGCTGACACTTACAAATGTACAGCAAACACCCTTCCTGAACTATACATACTAAAACAATACTACCAATCCACCCCAACCAAGCTACACTTGCTAAAATCAACAGCAACATTACATTTAAGCAGGGGTAAGTGTATGGATACACCACTGTGAGACAAGGTAATAAACTCCAAACTGCATAAACACCAAAATAATGCCTGTTCACTGCTGCTTTGAATCAAGTAAGTCTGTACTTGATTAAAGCTCACAAACAGTAATTGGTGAACCTTGATTTGCAAAACACATTCTACACTAAAAAATGTAAGTTTCTAGCAAGTGCATGCAGAAAAACCAATGCCTTTTGTAAATATCCAAGCACACAAATCACTGCCACAATTAGTTTATATGTGTCGGTGATAACTCGACTTGAAAACATTATTTGTATATCTGTACCATGACATCACATTGTTACCACCAACCTGACCCCACTCAGGGGTAAAAAAGGTCTCTGGACCAGTCCAATAAATAAATGCAATAAAACAAATATAACATCACTCAGTAATGGCTTGAAGGAGAGGCAGAAGTTAATCTGACATTAACTTTGTGCTGAAAATGTGAGGACACAGCACTACCATGGCTATAATAATAATAATAATAATAATAATAATAATAATAATAATAACAATAATTAATAATAATAATAATAATAATAATAATAATAATAATAATGATGATAATAATTAATAATAAATAATAATAATAATGATAATGATAATAATTAATAATAAATAATAATAATAATTAATAATAATAATAAATAATAATAATGATAATAATTAATAATAATAAATAATAATGATAATAATAATTATTAATAATAATAATAATAATGATAATAATTAATAATAATAATAATAATGATAATAATTAATAATAATAAATAATAATAATAATAATTAATAATAATAATAATAATAATAATAATAATAATAATAATTATTATTATTATTATTATTATTATTACTAACAACGAATGAAATATCTTGTGTCTAAAATTATAGTCAACACTTATGTATTCCAGATTAGGTATACTAAATATCACACTGCAAAACTAATATGAAAAGCAACACTAGCTTTGGTTGCTCAAATAAAAACCATAGCAGTTGATGGCCATTTAAATCAGCTAGACATCCTTCAGTTTGCTTGAACTTTCCAGCATTCAAAGAAGTTGTAAGAGATGAGTAGGTTTTATTTTATTTTTCAGTTTGCTGACTGGAATAACATAGTAATTCATGCCAGGCCAGCTTCAGACATAACCCAGGTACAAGGTACATTTATTTGTTTAGTGTCCGAGTACACAGTACTCAAAATACACACACTGATGGAGCTATACACAGGCATGTTTGCAAACTAAAAAAAAAAAATATTTGTAGAACTGATTACTGAACAAGGCAGACATATGACGCTAAACAAATACTTGAGATGTGTCTTAATTTATGATACCTTTAGAATGCATTTCTGGAAGAAGGGCACCGGACAGAACCTCTAAGTGTAAAGAGTTACAGTGGTGGTCTGGTAGTAGAAAGTGTGGTTAGTACAAGAGCAGCTTATTTTTAAACAGACACTCTGAGCTCTCATTTAGTAATCTCCTGCGTTTTTTCTCGTGCACTCATGTCACAAATGAAATGAGAGAGTCATTGCTGAGTTGTGTACTTGTGGATATTGAAGAGTTTGCCAGCTGCAGATACACAATAATCAGATACAGGCTACAGGCTAAGGCTAGTACAGAGTACATACAACTCTGGGACTGCATGCTGATAACACATATTACTGAGGGGGGCTAGGATAACTAACTGTTTAAAAACAGTGCAGATAATCACACAATTAACTAGAAGAGGCAATATAACCGATAAGTCACCAAATGCACATTGACATTCTACATAATTTCTCACATTACGGCTCCTAGATGATTACACTAAGCATAGAAACATTTGGGCTCACTCAAACCATTGTCATGTAAAATTCAATAAATATGGAAATATTTCATAATGTAACAAATGTATACCATTTCAGTTAGCTCATGGTAGGTTTTTAGGTGGCAAATGCATTATTGTGCCTACTAGAGCATAGATTTATATATTATTAGTGCATTACAGTTTGTGTATTTAACCTGTGTTGTCATTCTGGATCTAAACACCAGTGGTTGCTGGTTAGGCTGGAGTAAGATACCCTGCAGCATATATTAAGTGTTTGGTCTGTAAATTGTTGTCAAGTTCAGTTCCACTGAGTCAACACTGACACGGAGGTGGAGATACAGGCTTGCACTGATGGCCGCAGGTTGTGTAATTTAAAGCTCTGGAAGTGCAAACAAGAAGCCTGTTATGCAGGTCAACTCTGCAGTCTCATCTGTCTGATCACAGAGACTTTTATGAGTCACTGCTTGGTACAAAACCAGCTTGCACATAATATCTAAACCTAGATGAAGTGTTAATGCCATAGTGATACATGTTTTAGTCAGCCTTGTGTAGGCACTGATCTGATTCACTACAACAAGCAATATACGTATGTATTAGATTAGCATTAGCCTATGAGGTCAGGGAGCCATTTACTAGCAGCAGCATATAAAAATATTAGTGCAGCAGCTTCTGTGTCAGTGAGAAATTTGTTTCTGCATGTAAGAATTTTAATGTGAAATACCTTGCAACATTTTACAAAAGAAACAGAAGGTTTAGTGTCTGTGGGGAGGATCCATTTGTCAACTAAAGTATTTTATGGTAATCTGTATTAGTAATGGTATTATATTCTGTGTCAGGTGGGAGATGAGCCCTTTTCTTAGGCCTCATTTCATGTATCTGCTGCTGTACTGTATTAAAAGGTAAAAGGCATCTTCTAAGTCAGTGATACAATTCATTTTGGAGTCCTCCTCGTGAATAGGTAGTTGCCTGCAATGGTTAAAAAAATTAAATTAATCTCATTTCTGTCTGTAAAAAAAATTAATTGGGAGCTGTGCAGGTATAAATGTGGTTGCTTAGAAGGAGGGAAAAATAAAATACTTTTGCTTACCTCTCAACTGTCCAGATTTTCACAGAATGTCCAGCTTTTCACAGAATGTCCAGATTTTTGCCTCATATTTTTCGTCCGTTCCTCATAAAATTTGTGGATTTCTGGTAAATTGCGAAGGACAAAAGTCACTAAATAATAGCAGATATTTAAGTTTCAGACTTCATATCCTTCAGAAAAAGCATGCCAAGACAAAACTTGTGATTCTACCAACTTTCCAAGTTCAGAAAAGCAACATTTAAAATCTGTCTCTATTTTTGGACCTTTGCCCCCCCCCACCACCATTTTTTGGCTTTGTCCAGATTTTTTTATCTGCGAAGTAGAGAGATATGCTTATGATCGATTTGTTTAGGGATCATTTCACTAACTACAGCTTGTTACTTTAGACACTGACCAGTCAAAACAGGTTGGACAATGGGATGTTTACATAAGGTTACTGCATCCATTTCTTTGGACGTACCAATGTCTCAGAAGTGTGTATGTCAAATAATGATGTAGGTCTTCCCTCCTCCACATATCTCTCAACTATCCATATTTCACAGAATGTCCAGATTTTTGCCTTATAGTTTTGGTCTTTTCTCCACATAACATGCGATTTTCAGGTAAATCACTGAGGATTAACATCACTAAATAGTGACAGGCATTTGAGTTTCAGACTTCATATCATTCAGAAAATGCATGCTAATGTAAATAATGTTACTCTTAACAACTTTCTAAGTTAATAAGAGCAATAATTAAAAATGTGTCCTGATTTTGGGCCTTTGTCCCTCCATTATTTATGGCTTTGTCTAGATGTCTTGCACTAAGAGGTTGAGAGGTAGGCCACTTCACAGCACTGTAGGGAGCTTTGTCACACTTAGAAAACAGTTTTAGTCAGTTTTAATTTTGCTTTCATAAAACTGATACACTAGCCAATCAGCTTTGACTGACCAGTCTTTGGCACAAGTGTCACTGCTAGCACAATGTACATCCAATCTGATCAGGTTCTAGTACAGCTTGAATAACTACATGTAGCTTATAAAACATTAGCCTTGTCTGGCTGAGGTTCTCATTAAGACTCCCATCTGTAAGCGTCTGCTTTCTATATCTAACTGTTGTCTATAGTACACTAAATATTACTAATCAGCGAGATCTCTTGTGTACAACTCACTTATCAGTACAGGCATTGCATACCTGTAGATAAAATAAAAACTATTAGCATCTGAATTTATTATGAGAAGTCCACATGTAAGCCTTGATTTCATACATATGACCACAGACATAGAATTCTATATGTTCATAGGAATACAGGAATTACATGGCAAGTGTATCTAGAGTTGATTTCTCCCGTGGCAATAGCCTCATGCATGTTACACTTCCCTTACCAAGAACAGAAAAGCAGTTTTGCCCAGAGATGAATTTGTGCGTACATATCAAATTGATTTGAAGGACACAAGCATAGCATTTTCCTTACCATCCAGGAGTAATTTAGTCCAGAGACTGTGTATATGTTAAGTAATAAATCTGTTCCTCCAGTATGTTCTATTTATATGTTAGTGGAAACTGAAATCTTAATTGTGGTATTTGTGGAGTTGTTGTTAACTGTTAAGTACTGTGACAGATTATTTTTGTCTAGAAGAAAATGATTTATTAGTTAAAGTATGATTTCTTTATTCTGTACTGCATTTTATGTTTATATCCACATCTGTGACTCTAAATCAAGTACTTTGAATAAGTAAGGCTAAACTAGCTCAATTTTGTTAGTCAGTGGCCTGGAAACAGATCACTGTATTCTGTTTTTTCTTAAAAGTCCATTACTAAGTGTAAGAGTGATAACAGTGTCCGTGTTGATGTTAGGCCTAGGCATTATTGCAGCAAGTCATCCTATACAAGTCACTTTCATTCCTGCGAGACACTGAGACTCATGTTCCATGCAGTTTCCAGTGCATCTTCTATAACAACATAACCGCCATCTTGTTCTTCCACACATACACTGTCCCATCTGTGAAAATACTGCTAAAAGGGACAATATTTTTTAAATAAGAAGGATAGCTTAAAGGAAGATGATTATGTAAAAGTAAATTGCATTTTTTTTTGTATACACTGTTTCGATATTGCTAAAAAATTAAATAAAAAAATAGAATTGAATGAAAATGATCACTATACACATTTTCTTAGCACATGTGTACCAGACATCTCAGGGTTAGGAAGAGTTAATCACATGGCTTTCCTTCAAATTACTAACAACCAAAGTGGTTATCTTGCAGTACTGTTTCTGAAATTAACAAATCCAAATGACCAGATATGAGGGGCTCCCATAAAATCACACCTTGAAATGTTTACTTAAAGTTAACTTTGAAGTGGACACATCAGAGAAGGAGAGTCATCAGTACAGAAATTGAGAGAAAGGGAGTCATCCTTGCTGAAAATATTGCTTTTGTTTGCTTCAAACAGCAAGCTGGATTCATATATCACATGAAATAGCATACGTTATCAATGAGAGTACATTGTCACCCCAAGGGGAAGTAGCTGTCATAAACCTGGACAATCAGCAATAAAACATATGTTGAGGTAAACCAGAAAGAAAGAAAGAAAGAAAGAAAGATGAGACAAAAGATGTGAAACAAAAGCAAACAATATAATTTGATGTACAACTATTTACTGCACCACACACCAGACAACCAATGTGTATGAAGCTATTCTTTTCCAGGTAATTCAGTTGGAGAAGAAAAAAAATGGAAAGAAAAACAGGACATTCTGGTTTATACAAGCAGTAATGTACGAAGCCAGGACAACGCGATAGAAATTTGAACATCAGTGCAAATAACAATACTAAGTAAAGATACATGCAAACATCCAGACACCTGACATACCTAATAAATGATATATATTCTAATAACATCAGAACATTATAGCATAAGTGTAGACAGAGAAATAGATAACAAACTGCAGTGATGTGCCCCGAGATTCAGAAAGGGCTACTGCCAGCAGTATATCCTAGCTTAGATATTTCCCACGGGCAGCAGTCCTTTCTGATTCAGAGACAGACCCCCTGTTGTGATTCTACAGGATCTGTAGATTCTCCATGGTGGGCTTTCTCCAGGGCTGAGCTACATTGTGCTTTCTTCTGGAAATGCCCGCAGTAAGGCATTAAAGGAAAACTTCACCTTATAGCTCAAAAATGTGTTTTTTCATTGTATATTTGTTTTCCAAGCTATTTTAATGCCTCAAAATTACTCAAGTGCTTCTTTTACAATTATAATGTGTTTCCCACAAAATGGTGGTGGATGATGGAGCTTGCCTTGGTAATATACTCTTGTTTTCTTGCTTTCATTCCCTCTTCCCAAAATACATTTCAAGTCTTCTTAATATGATTCATGCTAGACATAAGGAAGTTCTGCCATTAAAACAGAATGGCAGGACTGTGAAGTAATGTCATCTAACACACCTTCTGTAACAGAGCTACTTCTATGTTTCCCTGACTGAGCCTCATTTATGTATCTGTCAGAACTTGTTCTATGCTATAAATAGCTTTTACCTACTTCCAGCAAAAGAAAGTAGGTAAATAGCTGGCTTTTGTAAAAATATTCTTTTGTAGTTCTAAAAGAATCGATAGACCTTCCCCCACACTCTCATGCTGAGGTGCGAAAACTCTCACTGCAAGAAATCCTTTCTGCATCATGTACAGGTGATAACTACTACTGCAAAGGACTCCAAAGTAAGACTATCTGATACTTTTCAATGCCTTCATTGGGAAGTTTTTTTCTCTCTCATAAATGAAGCAGAATTAAAATGTGCTTTACTAGTTCCCCCCCCCTCGTTTTTTCCTATTTTGATAACCAGGAAAGTGAACTGGTCTCAGGACCTTTTTCAGCCAAGACATGGGCTACATTGGCAAAGATAATAACAAGTAATAAATGCACTTAGCAATACAAAGAAACAAAAATACTGACATAAAGACATTGACAAAGATTGCATGTACAACACATAGCTAAGACATGGCAAAAACATTAAACATTTACTAGAATGTATACATTAAGAATGCTTAACTCTACCATGTTGACTTTATTATAAATAATGAATTGTATCCACCCATATTGCACAACTCACAGAGCTAAGATGTTACTGTTCTCTAAATCACTAGGAATGACTGTTTTGTGGCTTCATAGAAGAAAAGGGCAGAGGGATAATTATATTTTCATCACTTTTGTTGTCCTAAGATAGTATGAAGACATACTAAACCTATACATTTTGGAATGGAACAACCATTATAGTGGAGCCTAATAATTAGTATGGTGAAAAAGATTTGAGACATGTAGAAAGCAGGAAAAAGGAGGTTGATAGGACAACAACAAGTATATAATACACACATGCATGCACACACCCCATCTGTGTGTGTATATATATATTTGTGTACATCTGTAAATATGTATGTTATGTACACACACACACACACACACACACACACACACACACACACACACACACGCACACACACACAAACACACACACACACACACACACACACACACACACACACACATACATGTACATCCATATGCCCATGCATGTGTGGCTACATACAAAAATATTTATTGCATATGTCTCTCTAGATGTATTCACACTGTACTGCATCCCATGTATAATATTATTTTAACATTTGTTAACCGGGAAAGTCCAACTTGGAACAAAGCCATTTTTCAGGGGAGACCTGGGGAGAAATGCTCCAGACATATGTATTTGTAACATGGGAGGAAACCAGAGCACCCAGAGAAAACTCACATGAATGCTGGGAAGACATGCAGACTCCACACATAAGGCACCACAGCAGAGAATAGAACCAGAGAACCTCAAGCTGGGAGGTGACAACACTACCGCTGCACCACTGTGTCATCCATACTACATACATACATACATTTTATACATATATACCCACACACATATACATATATATGTGTGTGTGTTTATATGTATACCCACATATACAGCTATACAAAATTTCCATTTTGGTTTGTTTATATTTAAAGGACATGAAGCACACACACAGGCATATAATCTATTTCTCTGTTATACATACACGCACACACTCATATAGTTTTACACACATACAAACACAAAAGCACACATATACACACACACACTATATATATATATATATATATATATATATATATATATATATATTTTTTTTTTTTTCTTAAATACACACACACAATCAGATCTGCACATTTAAATACAGTTAAAGTACTTCGGATTTCCCCTTCTTAATGTTTTTAATGCAAGGGCACATAGCAAATGAATGTTAAAGCAAATTCAGCTGTATATTATGGTTGCAATTAATGATTGCATTTCCTCTGTGGACTAGAAAATGCTCATGTACCCTAACAATGTAAGGACTGACTCAAAGTCAATGAGAGTCTCTTACCACGGATTTATATACCAGATATACATCACCCTCTGGAAGGATGTCACAAAAAAGCATAAAAGACCAGATTATAAACAGTATCATTGCACCTAGTTGTGGGTTATCACTTATCTCTCTTTTTGCAGTTCTGTCCTGTGTGTGTGGGAGTAGGCCTTAAACATGGTAAATGTGTTGATACTTTACAAGAAAAACTATTTTCTGACTTTTCTTTAAATGTCACCAAAATCTTTGATACTACATTTAAGATATCTTAACATATAAATTATTATAAATAACCAATATTTAAAGCTTAGCATTTCAGTACTGTGATGCTCCTTATGTAAATTTGTCAGAAGAGGTGACAACTTCCTTTAAACCCCTGAATGATCCAATTGCTTTGTTTTGCTATGAAAGGGGAGTGTTCAGTTCTCCTCTTCTCTGGAATAAAGACAGTAGAAAAAAGTTCCACTGCTTTCAATCTTTTTTATAGCAGCTTCTGTGCTCCTAACACTAGCAAGATTAAGTGACCATCTAAGTTTGACAGCAGTACCTGATGGAGTAAACTGCAGATTTCTCTTTGTGTATAGTATGTCATGCAGGAAGAGACAGATTCCTTTGCAAAATATGTGAGACATTAAACTTAAAAAATAAATGGGTGGTCTTTTCCTTTCTTTGATTCCAAGGCAAGGAACTTACAGTTTGAAAAAGTACAGTCAGGTGTCTGATACCTACAGAATACTGGATCCACAATGTAGGGAGAAAAGAAACCTAAGGACTGAGTTAAACTGTAGGAGAGGGCAGAGTTTTCCTTTGGCACAGCTGAGCAATTCAGAAAATCCCTTGGTTGAGTAAGCTAGCTTGGATGGCCTAGTTAATTAACTAGGGCAAAAGCTTGTTTTCAGACATTACTTTCAAGAGGTGATATAATGTTAGAGGTAAGTGCCAGAGCATTTAGCAGGCAGGCAATGGTAGGGGGTGTGTGCATGCATGAATGCTTGTGGCTAATTGTGTGAGTGCATGCAGAGGGATGAGTGGTCTTGGATTAGTGTGTGTGTGTGTGTGTGTGTGTGTGTGTGTGTGTGTGTGTGTGTGTGTGTGTGTGTGTGCATGTGTGTGCGTGTGTGTGTGTGTGTGTGTGTGTGTGTGTGTGTGTGTGTGTGTGTGTGTGTGTGTGTAGGAGTGGGTTCTATTGCACCTCTTCTAAAGTCCCCTAGACTACCAAATCCTGGAATTTTTTTTTGGGGGGGGGATACAAAACAACAGGGACATGTAAATATTACTTTAAAATCACTTTCAGGTTTTGCAGTACAAAAGATGTATAGGTTGCAAAACATTAGACACCATGGATACTCTTTCTCTAAAATTACTTAAAACATTAAGAGAACAACAGTTTGCAGCACGAGAGAGGTATGCATGGGAATACTTGTTAAATATTGCCTAATGTCACTGAAAAGGGAACAGCTTTGTAGCACAAAATACATATGAGCAGGGGAATCATTACCCACCAGGTATAGTCTTTAAAGGAAAACTCCACCTTAAAACTCAAAAAACATCTTTTTTTGTTTGTTTCTTTGTTTTATTAGCTATTTAATGGTTCAAAATTACTCCAGGTGCTTCTTTTACAATGTTAATGTGTTTCCCACAAAACGGTGGCCAATGGGGCCTGCCAGGGTAACTTGCTTTCTTGCTTTTATTCCTTCTTTTCTGAATACATTTCAAGTCCTGTTTATATGAGTAATGCTAGACATAAGGAAGTGGTACTGTTTTCTCATGCCATTAAGACAGAATGGCATGACTGTGAAGCACTATCATCTAACACACCTCCTGTAACAGAACTGCTTCCATATTTCCTTGAGTGAGCCTCATTTATGTGTCTGTCAGAGCTTGCTCTATGTTATAAATAGCTGTTAGCTACTTCCAAGAAGTGAAACAGCAAGCTTTTGTAAAGGGATTATTTTGCAGTTCTAAAGGAAATGCAGACCTCCTTCCACTCTCATGCTGAGGTGTTCAATAAAAACTCTATATCCACACAAGAAAGCACAATACAAGATTCCTTCGCAAAGCAAAAAACCAGGACACCAGACAAAGTAAATGTCTACCACTTTTGTTACCTTTATTCACTGTCACAAAACGGAACTTCATCAGATACAATAACCTTACCCATTTCCTCCTTTTATACACATCCCACGTGTTATTTAAACCAATAAAAGCAATTACATTTGCATTTTGATTAACATTGTTTTTGTTGTTGTTGCCTCTATGCTTAGAAATTCCATCATTTCTCCCTAAACATAATTTTCAAATCTTTGTTTAAAAGGCATAATTACAATTTAATGTGTAAACTGAAAAATCTTAAAAATCATTGGATTCTTAATATATAAGCTTAAATGTGTTTTAAAAAAATATATAGCAAAAGTAAAATGAAACAATGGTGTGGTTCTTCATTCCTAAATTACTTAAATCTTAAATAAATTCTGCCCTTAAATTCAACAAACTGCTAATGGATATTCTATCATTGATCCCAGGGAAAGTAGTGGCATTTAACAAAACTTGTCAGTATGTCTCCCTGTACTCTAAAAAGTTAGACCAGTTACCCCCTCTCTCCTGCCTTCTTACTTTTTCCAGTACACAAAAAAGGAACTTCTTAAAATCCTTACAACTTATACTATGCCAAAATAAGGCATTAGCTTTGTCCTGTCTCCTTATTGCATAAACGTGCTGGTAGATTCTCTTTTTTAACTGATTTTCCATTTACCCAATGTAGAAGGCACAACATGTCTGACACAGGGCTGTATATACTACTCCCTTTGTATTACAATTGTAGTTCCCTTGTATTGGAATAGTCACAGGGCTGTATATACTACTCCCTTTGTATTACAAGTGTAGTTCCCTTGTACTGGAATAGTCCTTTTGTAACCTTCAATAACCACATTGCTAGTTTTGTGGATGTACTTACGCTCTCTACATCCATTACATTTACTCATCCTTCCTATGGGTATCCTATCCCTAGTTTTATTTCTTTCAAACAGATTCTTGATATTTGGTCCCATTCTATAAACTATTTTAGGGCTATTACCCAATTTTTCTGTCAATCCAAATGCCCCAAAGACACAATTCCAATTGTTTTCCAGAATTTTACGTACCTCTAGACTGTGTTGATCAAATGCTAAAACACAGCAAGTGGATTCATGTTCTGTTCTATTTCCACCCATCACACTATCTGGGTTTCTCAGTAGTGGGGGTTAACAATTATCTCTTTTCCTCGGTGTATAGCTCTCCTGTCCTTCCAGTAGGCCTACAGGGTACACCCTGGATCTAAACATTTCCTTTAAATTGTTCAATTCTTCCCTAAACTTGTTTTCTTCAGTTATTAACCTTGATAATATGACCATCTGGCCCTTTACCAGGTACCTTTTCTGCCAAAAGGGGTGGTCACTTCCAAAATGTAGGAAGCTGTTGAAATAGGTAGGCTTCCTGTAAATAGATGATTCATAGCAGCCCTCACTCTTGTTTTTATACAGGTGTATATCCAAGTAATTAACTGCCTCGGTCTCCACACTATTAGTAAACCTTAAAAATCCATTAGTTGCATTGATATATTCTAAAAATTCCTCAATCTCTTCTATCATACCTTCCCACAATAACAGGATGTCATCCATGAATCTGTAATACTTAAATATATTCTTCCTAAATCGAGAGCTCAAAACATATTTGGTTCCCATTGCCATAGTACAATGTTGGCAAACACCGGTGCAACTACTGCAGCCATTGTTAGGAAGAAATGTTATTGTTGCAGAAGGAGATAATGCATGGTTTGTATAAATTTAACGTGGGATTGTACAACAGTATATTACCATGAATAGAACAGCACGAGAACAACATTAAAAAGAAAAAGGAAAAGAAATTAAAATGAGACCAGGAGGAATACGAGCAAAAAAGGGCTTACCCGATTCCAAGATAGAATGCTCATCTGAGGGTGTCGTTTGTGGAAAGAGACGATGAGGTGATTGAAATACAGCCCACGGAGGAGGAGGAGGAACCGGAGGTGCTCTGGGAGCAAAGAGAGACTATAGAGCAGGATTTTCAACCATCACCAACGAGGTCAGCACATTTGAAAAACAAACAGGGTTCCTGGACACCCAGGAACAGGGGACAGAATCACAAAGAGTACCGAAGACAACAAGGGGGCCAGACCAGGAGGAAAGGGAGACCACCACCATGCCAAAAGTGGTAAGGCTGCCTGAAAATGTTCTGAATGACTCTTTCAAAACTTATTTTGACTGTTTTTTCACTGAAACCCTAGATGGGACAGTTAATAATGAGGTTTTGGTGAATATAGACAGTTTATACAATAATGGAAGAAGTTTGAATTTCACTGATGATGACTTAGTAACAAAGTGTACCTTTTCAATGCGATTAAATTGGAGGATAATAGCCTGTCCAATGATGTCAGCTATAATAATAATTACACAAATGAAACAGTAAATAATGTTGATTTGAGTGGAGAAAATGTAATTGGGGAAGGAAGAAGTAATAATATTATTTTTGAACGCAAAGGGTACAAAATTTATAATTACAGTGAAATTACACTGGGTGACAGCCACGGAGAATTGTTTGCTAAAGGGTATAATTTTATCCCTAAAAAACAGAATCACGTGGTTAATACAATTTTAGATTTGAAGTTATTTGCAAGGGCCATCAATTTAAAGTTGTTACTGGATAAGGGGAAAGTGAGGTTAGGAAATATAGATTCCTTAACAAGAAGAAATACCTATAATCCCATTTTATTGCCCACAATAGCTTTATTCAAAAAACTAAATTAAACTGAATATAGAATTATGTTGGGAAATAAAATAAACCAGAATGACCAAAATCTGACCAAGGAAGAACAATAGGTTTTAACAGAGTTAATGAGGAACTATGACATCAGGATTATGAGGCTGGATAAGGGGGGTGGTGTTGTTATTATGCGTCAGCACGATTACATGATTAGGATGTTGAAATATTTAAATGACAGCACTTATTTCAGTACGGCATCCCCGAATGAGATAAATATTTTTGATCTAAGGTTAGATATGACCTTGGAAGAGCTCCTTCAGGAGTACACATTCAGTGAAGCTGAAGGAAAATACTTGAAAGTAAACAACCCCTTGATTCCTTCATTGTTTGGAATCCCTAAAACACATGCCCATTTGGGATGTACCTCACAAGACACTTCCAACAGCTGGAAAGACTACAAAAGTACCTCACCAAGAGGATTACTGGCCTCAAACAGGTCCTATGCAGCCCGACTGGAAAAACTCTGGCTGTACTCAGTGGCATATCGCTTACTCAGAGTTGATCTCTGCCTGACTTACAAAGCCATGTCCAACTCAGAATTGATGGACATGCTCCACCTAAAGAAATCCAAGTCACTGCGAGCCACTCGCTCTAGTGAGCTAAACCTCGACACAACAATAAATAGGACATGCTGGAGGGATAGATTCCTGTCACAGAGACTCCCCATGCTTTGGAACAAAATTCTTAACTACATTAGGCAGAGCCCCTCACTAACACTCTTCAAGAGAAACCTGGACGAGTGGATGGGTAACAGAAAATACAACCCTGGGATCACTTCATTGGCTCTTCTTGACAGAGGCTCAGTTAATTAATTAATTAATTAATTAATTTAATTAATTAATTAATTAGTTAATTAATTAATGGGGTGGCAAAAGCTGAGACACTCTGGCTAGGCTTATAAATGCCCTCAGGCAGATAGCCTAGTACCTACCTATGAACCTATGAACCTAAGATGGTCAATTTCCATTTAAAGGGATTTTTGAAGGTAAGGAACCCATGTTAAAGGATTCTTGGCACTTACTGAAATGTTTGGCTAAAAATGAGTTTAAAGAGAAAGTACAGTTGTGTACACTTACCATAAATGTACATGTCCGAGTGTATTCACTGTTGCAGTCATTACATATGGGTCATCTGCCTGCAGGTAGCCCTCAGCCAGCCTGAATATCAAAGTCTTGGATCCCTGCATCAGATGTTGTCTCTTCTTCCATGACGTCAGGTCATCAGGGGTATAAAACATGCAGCCAATGCCATTACATCAGTTTTTCTTGCCCCAGATGTCAGGTGCCCCCATGATGGGAAGCAATTATATGTTAGGTTACACCTCCAGCAAAAAGCAAATACACCAGAAAGCTTAAATACACCAAACAAGAAGAAAAGTATAGCTAAGAGAAGTCAGGGGGCTGGAGGGAGGGTAACCAGGACTGCAACAGTGAATACACTTGAACAGCTACATTTATGGTAAGTGTACACAACTGTACTATGTTCTTCATGTTTCACTGTTGCAGTAATTACATTTGGGTTGATTCTCAAAGCTAAGGAAGGGAGGAGGAAGTTAGAGAGCATTAGGACCAGCTATTAAGCCCTGCAAGACTGCAGTGGCAAAACCAGCTCTAGACTTAGAAAAAATAGGCATGCGGTAATGCTTGGTGAAGGTATGTACAGAGCTCCAGGTAGCAGCTTCTAGGATGTCCCCCCTAGGACACCTCTGAGAAAGGCTGTAGAGGTAGATGCAGCCCTGGTGGAATGTGATCTTATCCCCTGTGGGGTAGGTTTTCCATGGTGCTTATAGTAGAAATTAATGCAAAGGGCTATCCACTTAGAAATGGTTTGCCTTGAAATGCCTTCCCCTCTGCCCCTGTAGCAAAGCTAACTAGCACCTGTTCAGATTTTCTGAGAGGCTTAGTCCTGTCCAAATAAAATCTAAGTTGTCTGTGCACATCCAAAGAGTGCAGTATTTGTTCTCCTTTGTTCTGTGGATTAAGGAAAAAGATAGGCAAATGAATGGACTGATTTAGGGCCACACTAGACACCACCTTGGGCATAAAGGAAGGATTGGTCCTCAGGGACACCCTGTCTGCATGGAAGATGATGAAGGGATCCACTGCCATGAGGGCCTATAATTCAGACACTCTTCTTGCTGAAGTGATGGCTAGAAGGAAGGCTGTTTTCCAAGAAAGGAATTTCAACTCGGCAGTTGCAGCTGGCTCAAAAGGAGGTAGTGTGAGCTTTTCCAATACAAAGTTAAGGTCCCAGGCTGGAGTAGGGGGTCTCCTGGGTGGTCAAAAATTTCTGGCCCCTCTGAGGAATTGCTTTAGCAGGGGGTGAGAGAAGAGGGTGGTTCAGTATTATAATGTGCTGTAATGGCAGAGGCATGAATTTTAATTGACGAGAAGGAAAGGTCCTTGTGGAGCATCTCTGTTAAGTATTGAAGAATATGTGGTAAGCTGAGCACTGTTGTGCCCATCCCCTGAGTCTGGCTCCAGGAACAGTATCTTTTCCACTTTGCAGCATAGGATTTTCTAGTACTAGGCCTCCTTGCCTCCAGAATGACATCTAGCACCTGCTTACTGAGGGATGCTGTTGGAGAGCTCAAGGAATTAGCCAGGCTGCAAGGTTCAGGGTTTGAAGCTGAGGATGTAGAATCTGGCCCTCCTGCTGGGACAGCTGGGAAGGGGTCTGAGGCAGGTACCATGGTTCTAGCAGTGACATACTGTGCAATAGGGGGTACCAGTGCTGGCATGGCCAGTCTGATGCAATCAGTATTGTCCTTGGTTTGTCCTGTTTGATCTTTAGCAGAACTTTCAAGAGGAGAGGCAGAGGGGAAAAGGCATAAACTGAGAGGCTTTCCCAGGTGAAGGACAGGGCATCTACTTTCCAAGCTTGACTGTGGAAAGTCCTTGTGCAGAATTTGTCCAATTGGTAGTTCTGAGGGAAGGCAAACAGGGCTATCTCTGGATTCCCCCATTTGTTTCTCAAAAGGTTGAATATCTTTGATTCCAGTTTCCACTCGTGTGGGTCCATGAGATTTCTGCTTAGGTCATCTGCCAGTGAATTTAGCTTGTCTGGCAGGAATTGAGCTTGTAGGTGCACTTGGTAGCTCAAGGCTGTGTTCCACAGAGCCATGGCTAGTCTGCAGAGAGGATACAAGTGGGCTCCCCCCTGCTTGTTTATGTACCACATAACAGTGGTGTTGTCTGTCTTTACCAATAATTGTCCTGGAAGAATGTGGTCCTTGAAGGCTGTCAGGGAATTCTGTGCAGCTAACATTTCTTTTTGATTGATATGCAGGTGCAGCTGACTCGGGTTCCATTTGCCCTGAATGCACTGCCCTGCCAAGTGAGCCCCTCATGCATAGTCTGATACATCTGTTGTTAGGGTTTGGGCAGCAGGAGGTATAGTGAATGGGTGCCCCTTGTTGTGGTAGCAGGCCTCTGCCCACCAAAGGAAGTCTGTCTTTATACAAGGAATGATAGGAATCATTGATTCCAGGTCCTGAGAATGTTGACACAATATGCTTTTTAGATACCACTGTAGTTTCCTCATATGCAGTCTTGCATATGGAATTAGTAGAATGCAAGAGGCCATGAACCCCAGGGCTTGCAGGATTTTCCTTGGGTCTTTGTGGCCAGTAGTTTGAAGTAGGTCGTCAAATAAACTTGCTTCTCTGGCGTGAGGTAAGCCATCTTGGAAATTGTGTTCAAGCTTGCTCCCAGAAATACAATTTGTTGGCAGGGTACTAGATTAAATTTCTTTTCATTTATGGTGTACCCCAGTGAGGTTAGAAGTTTCTTTACAAATGCCAGATGATTTAGTAGCATTACCTGGCTTTCGGCCTGAATTAGACAATTGTCCAGGTATGGGTATATTTGAATATTTCTTTGCCTGCAAAATGCAATGACTGGAGCTAGGCACTTTGTGAATACCCTGGGTGCAGTAGATAAGCCAAAGGGAAGTGCAGAGAACTGATAGTGCATAGAGCCTGCTCTGAAGCATAGGTATTTCCTGCAAGATTCCCTTATTGGAATGTGCAGGTAAGCTTCCTTTAAGTCTAAGATTGCCAACCAGGCATCTTTGCCTAGTATAGGAAGTAGCTGTTGAAGTGTTAGCATTTTGAATTTTGGGATTACCAAAAAGGTGTTTAGAATATAGAGGTCCAGGATAGGATGCCAGGAGCTGTCATTTCTGGGTAACAGGAAAAGTCTTGAGTAAAAACCTTGTCCCCTTTCTTCTGCTGAGACAGGTTGAATAGCCCTGATACTTAGAAGAGAGAGAACCTGCTGTTGAGCCTCTGCCCACAGATTTGGGGGTAGGTCTGGCCAACTGTTTGGGGTTGATAAGGTGTGGAAGTGGAATCTGTATCCTTGGGAAACTATATTTAAAACCCATTTGTCCTGGGTAATGAGTTCCCAGTTTTTTGCATGCAGGGCGATCTTTCCCCCTAAGGAAGCAGACAGTTGAGCAGGGCTTGGAAGGTTTAAAGTTGTCATTGTGACATTTTTCCATAGGGGGGTGTCTTACTACTTCCAGCTTTGGAAGTGGGAGCCCCCCACTGCTTAGGCCTGTGAGTACCTTGAGACTGTAGCCTAGGTGGTCTGCTGTTCCTGGGTTTGGACTGAGAAGGCCTGAAAGAGACAGGAAAGGACCAATTCTTAGAAGGCCAATGCCTACTAAATCTGGAAGGCTGTACTTGCAGGAAATATTTAACAGTTTGCATAGATTTAGCTTTTTCCTCCATCTTTTTAAGGACTTCTTCTGCTTTGTTGCCAAACAGGCAGTCTTGGTTTAAGGGAGCATCCAGTATTTTAGCTTTAACATTTGATCTGGCAAATTTTGCTCCTTAAGCCAAGCATGCCTTCTAAGAACAGACCCAGTGACAGCAGCCCTGCAAGATGCTTCTAAAGAGCCAAAACCACATTGCAAAGTATGTTTACCAACTTGTTCAGCAGAATGCATTAAATCCTGTAATTCTTTATTTTCAGCGCAGTCAGGAATCAACACCATTTTCTGTTTAAGTAGTCCCATAATATGCTGCTGATACTTTAACATATGAAACTGGCAGTTTAAGGCCCTAATGGCCAAAGTAGCAGAAGTGTATACCTTTTAACCCCATCTGTCCAAGGCCCCGGAATCTCTATCAGAAGGGGTAGGGTTTTTGGCAGTAGTAGCCTTAATGCCTTTAGGTCCTTGGGAAATGGTCTCTGGGTCTGCAGTAAGATTCTTGAAGAGGAACTTGTGAGAGTCAGGTAATCTGTAATACCTGTCAGGTTTCCTGGGAGCTGAAGGTAAAGTGTCTGTGGCCAGGCTAGATTCCAAGAAGGCATCATCTACAATGTCCAGGACAGGAGGGATATCTAAAGGCCTGTATTGAGGGAGGAGTAAGAATTCCCTAAGCCTCTTTTTGGAGTCAGAGTAATCCTGGCTTTCCCAGTGGAAATGCTCCCTAAGAGTGTGCAAGGTTTCACCAAAAGAAAAATCTTCTGGAGGAGAAGCAGAGGGAAAAGAGTCCTCTGTATCAGAATCCTCATAGGTAAATAAGGGCAAATCCTGGTAATCAGAAGAAACAGAAATTTCAGAATCCTGATCAGAAGAATCAGAAGGAAAATCAGTTCTAGGTCTCTTAGATGGTGAAGGCTGGCTTCCCCTAATTAAAGTAATAAGGTCTTCAGCCATTCTTATAATTTGTTTTTTAGGCATATGGGCCTGACCATGCGGTCTGGACGTTGGTTTTCTAGGTGTGAGTCGAGTTTTAGGCCATGAAGAAGATGGCATCGGTTTGAAATGCAAGTCAGTAGGCCTGAATGCACCCTCAGAAGCCGATGCCTGCACAGCGGCTCCAGGCCCATCCAAGGTAGAGACATCCGCAGGTTCCATGGTCAAAGAAGCATCTTGAGGCATACCAGACTCCGAATGAGTTTTGGTAGAGGCCTGTGAATCTGAAGTAGCGGGTATCAGGGGCTGTGAAAGCACCTCACTGAGTACCGGTGAACTGGCGACTAGCTTAACGGAAGCGTCATCGGCAGCTTTGCACCAATGCGGTCTGTCTCTGTCTTTATCTTTACGATTTTTCAGAATGTCGGTAGTCGGATGGCTTACTGAAGCCATTTCTGGATAGTTAAACCGAGTGCCAAAATAATTTGCTGCAAAAATGAACCGACGATGAATAGTTCGAAGGTTGAATAAGGCACAAAAGTGACAGTGAGGAACGTTGTGGTCTGGGCCTAAGCAAGGAATGCAGTATGAATGAAAATCTTTATGAGGTATTTGCTTTCCACAGGTAATACAATTGTTAACTTTTACTGACATTGGTTTAGAGCAAGAAAAATAATCCACAATGGGGTACTTAGCTTTTATGAAGACTTCGGTTCTGAAAGTCGAAAACGAAAACTTCAGGAGTCGGCTGACCGGCACTTGCGAACTGCTTCTGCTTCGGGCACCGCGCAGCAAGAAAGACTGATGTAATGGGATCGGCTGCATGTTTTACACCCCTGACGACCTGACATCATGGAAGAAGAGACAGCATCCGATGCAGGGATTCAAGACTTTGATATTCAGGCCAGCTGAGGGCTACCTGCAGGCAGATAACCCAAATGTAATGACTGCAGCAGTGAAACACGAAGAACATCATCATTTTTTTAAGTATTGATGTCAAGGACTTGTTCCTGACTATACCGCACGAGGAAGGAATGGAGTACTTTCAGGAAGCATTGAAGGAAGTAACATGTTCTGATGACACAATTTTTGCGTTGACTACCCTAATGGAACTTAAGTTAAAAAACAACTTTGGTTCCAGGGGGACTATTTCAAACAAACCCAGGGGGTAGTAATGGGTGCAGCAGTAACACCAACCAACATTATACTATGGCAATGGGAGACCAAACATGTTTTGAGCTCTAGATTTAGGAAGAATATATTTAAGTATTACAGATTCCTGGATGATATCCTGGTATTGTGGGAAGGTATGACAGAAGAGATTGAGAAATTTTTACAATATATCAATGCAACTAATGGATTTTTAAGGTTCACTAGTAGTGTGGAGACCGAGGCAGTTAATTACTTGGATACCCAATTTTATAAAAACAAGAGTGAGGGCAGCTATGAATTATATATTTACTGGAAGCCTACCTATTCAAACAGCTTCCTACATTTTGGAAGTGACCACCCCTTTTGGCAGATGGTCAGCTTATCGAGGTTAATAACTGAAGAAAACAAGTTTAGGGAAGAATTGAACAATTTAAAGGAAATGTTTAGATCCAGGGAGTACCCTGTTGGCTACTGGAAGGACAGTGGAGCTATCAAGTGAATTAAAGAACCATTTGTTACCCCCCCCCACTACTGAGAAACCCAGATAGTGTGATGGGTGGAAATAGAACAGAACATGAATCCACTTGCTGTGTTTTAACATTTGATCAACACAGTCCAGAGGAACATAAAATTCTGGAAAAGAATTGGAATTGTGTCTTTGGGGCATTTGGATTGACAGAAAAATTGGGTAATAACCCTAATATCGTTTATAGAATGGGACCAAATACCAAGAATCTGTTTAAAAGAAATAAAACTAGGGATATGATACCCATAGGAAGGAAGAGTAAATGTAATGGATGTAGAGTGTGTAGCTACATATACGAAACTAGCAATGTGGTTATTGAAGGTTACAAAAGGACTATTCCAATACAAGAGAACTACAATTGTAATACAAAGGGAGTAGTATACACAGCCCTGTGTCAGACATGTTGTGCCTTCTACATTGGAAAAACGGAAAATCAGTTAAAAAAGAGAATCTACCAGCACGTTTATGCAATAAGGAGACAGGACAAAGCTAATGCCTTATTTCGGCATAGTGTAGGTTGTAAGGTAAGAAGTTCCTTTTTTGTGTGCTGGAAAAAGTAAGAAGGCAGGAGAGAGGGGGTAACTGGTCTAACTTTTTAGAGTACAGGGAGACATACTGGCAAGTTTTGTTAAATGCCTTTACTTTCCCTGGAATCAATGATAGAATATCCATTAGCAGTTTGTTGAACTTAAGGGCAGAATTGATTTAAGATTTAAGTAACATAGGAATGAAGAACTGCATCATTGTTTCATTTTACTTTTACTATATATATTTTTTTAAAACACATTTAAGCTTATATGTTAAGAATCCAATTATTTTTAAGATTTTTCAGTTTACACATTAAATTGTAATTATGCCTTTTAAACAAAAATTTGAAAACTATGTTTAGGGAGAAATTATGGAATTTTTAAGCATAGAGGCAACAACAAAAACAATGTTAATGGGAATGTAAATGTAATTGCTTTTATTGGTTTAAATAACATGTGGGATGTGTATAAAAGGAGGAAATGGGTAAGGTTATTGTATCTGATGAAGTTCTGTTTTGTGACAGTGAATAAAGGGAACGAAAGTGCTAGTCATTTTACTCTGTCTGGTGTCCTGGTTTCTTGCTTTGTGAAGGAATCTTGTACTGTGTTTTCATGCTGAGGTGTGAAAACTCTCACTGCAGTAAATGATCATTGCTGCATCATTTACAGCTGATTGTTACTACTGTTAAGAGGAATAGAATACAATGTGTATGGACTAACTCAAAGTCAGTGGGAGTCTCTTAACATTGATCTGTGTACCAGGTATGCATCCATTTCTGGAAGGATGTCACAAAAAAGCATAAAAGACCTTTTCATAAACACTATCAGTGCACCTAGTTGATAAGGCTGCCACCTGTCTTTCCTTCTGCAAAGCAGTTCTGACTTCAGGAGTTCTGTCCTGTCCATGGGGGAATGAAAATTGTGAGTTAAAAACCCGTGTTTGAATGAGTATGCGGTAGTGTGTGCATCGCGCAGCACTGCTTAGCTAGGGTTAAACTATTCCTGGCGCCATAAAGTCTGCTCTTCAGTTTTTCCCTTAGAACTAGCCAGATTCTTAATTTTAGCACTTGAATCTGCTTCTTCGTGCTCAGCACTGGTTCAGAACTGTTGTAAACACTACACAAGCTACTAATTACTACAGCACTTAACCTTCTTCATTACCTTGTGAATAACAATTTATAGTACATATCCTCCTCAGCTGCTTAGAGGAAAACAGGTCTAGTGCTTACTTCCTTCACTTGTCTAGAGGAAACTAGTGATTACCCAGGCATGTCTGGGGACACCTCCCAGTGTCCTCTTACCCAGGCATGTCCAAGGGACACCTCCCAGTGTTCTCTTACCCAGGCATGTCCAAGGGACACCTCCCAGTGTCCTCTTACCCAGGCATGTCCAAGGGACACCTCCCAGTGTCCTCTTACCCAGGCATGTCCAAGGGACACCTCCCAGTGTCCTCTCCTGTCTACCTGATGAATCTGGGCATCTTGGAGCAATGTAGCAATTGCCTCATGTACAATGACAACCCTCTCCTCCTACCACCTAACACTACAACCTGTGAGAGATGCATTTATCTAGCCAAACTGGAGGCAAAGCTCTCTCAACCCAAGACTGAACCTGTCAGTCAAGAGGAGAAGGTAAACACTTGCACCACACCACGCTCAACACATAGTCCCACTAAACCTACACTACCAATACCCACACATAGATACACAAAAACATTCATGGAGGCTCTTAATAGTAATCTGACCAAGCGACAGAGATCTCCCAAGCAGAAATGCAAGCAACCTCCACCCCTCAACACAACCCAAAACACACATAACACACAGACTCAGTGTGCCACTCAACCACAGCCCATAAGGCAAAACACCACACCCAATACATTAGTCATAAGTGACTCTATAGTCAGGCACACTGATGTTCCACTCACCAAACTAGACAAGGAAAAGGTTACTGTTAGCTGCCTGTCAGGTGCCAGGATCTGCCACATAAAACACGTACTTAGGTCACTCCACAACAAATACAAACATGACTCAGTCATTGTCCATGTTGGTGTGAATGACCGGAGATGTACTTCCCTGGACTACATAAAAAGAGGCATGGAAGAGGTCTCTTATCTTACAATCCAGGCAGGTATGACCCTAGCCCTGAGTAGCATCCTACCTTCTCCAGAATGATACCATTGTACAAGGACAAAATGACTGACTTCAACAACTGGCTAAGCTTCTGGTGTCATTCTAAGGGGATCCAGTATCTATCTGCCTGGGATGACATGGTCGACAGGCCATGATGCTTTGCCAGAGATGGCCTGCACCTATCGCCCCTGGGATTCCAGATACTGGCTAAGGTTCTTGCTGCCCCTATAGTGCCTTTTTTAGGCAAGGTTCAAATGACAAACCCATCAATGTAACAGGTACAGGCAAACAAAAACTGAGGGTAATGCTACTCAATGCTAGAAGTCTAAACCTCAAAATGTACTTACTCGAGGCACTCCTCAAAATGGAGAACATCGATATCTGTGCTGTGACTGAAATCTGGTTCAAGGCTCCAGAGAGCACCCCTGCATTACCAGGCTATAACTCATACCATACCTTTCGGCCATCCAACCTGGACCGGAACACCAAAGGTGGAGGTGTGTCCATATTCGTTAAGGATATCAACACCTCCAGGCTAGTTACCCAGCATAATGCATCCGAAATTATCCAAGTGCAACTAACTCTGGGCAAAACTGCAATCCAAATTGTAGTTTTCTACAGATCCCTCACCATGCCCCAGGATTCCCACTCCTCTTTTCTTGATATACTGGAAAATATTAGGGTTCAATCAAACACCCTAATAATGGGCGATTTCAACTACCCCACCATTAACTGGGACTCATGTACCAACTCCTTCACTCAACACTTTCAAAATTCATAAACTCCAATGCCCTGGATAAACTTATTCACACCCCCACCAGGGGCAACAATATCCTAGACCTAGTCATTACCAACATGAGTGACCGGTGTTCCACACCTAAAGTCAACTCCTCATTAGTCAGATCTGACCATAAGCTAATCACCATAGATATCTACATCCCCACCCACACCCTTCATTAAGGAAACCACTGCAAAGAATTTCTCCAAAGTCAACTTCATGCTTCTTAAGACAGAAGTGGCAAACTTCATGACACCCATGCAGAGGGACAATACAATTATGGCTGCAGAATCCTACACAAATGCACTCTATAAGCACTTACATGAGTGCATGGATTGTGCTATTCCTAACAAAACCAAGACGCTATCCTCCAAAAAAAGGAAGCCAATCTGGTGGTCCCCTGTTATAAACAAACTGTACAACAGAAGGAAGAAACTGTTGCAGAAGAGTGTAAAATCCCATGAGTGGAGGAGCTCCCTGGTTAGCCTCAGCAAGAAGCTGAGATCCCTCATAAAATCCTCCAAAGCTAGCTATGAAAACAAGATTGCCACTGACTCTAAGGACAACCACAAAGCATTCTATAGCTATGTCAAGAATCTCAATGGCAACACTCAAGTCTGCTCTGAGTTATAGCACAATGGCACAAAATGTACAGCTACAACTAATATCACCAATATCCTGGCTGATAGGTTCAGTGCTAACTTTAACCCCCTCTCACCCCCTAAAGGGCCCATATCTATACCAGAAGAATGCAGAGCCCCTGAAATCACAACTGCGCAGGTAAAAACTGCACTCTGCAAAGTCAAAAACACAGCTTCCATGGGACCGGACAACATCCCAGGCTGCATTTCTACACGAACTGTAGAATGGACTGGCCCCACACCTAAGCACCATATTCAACCATAGCCTCACGTCAGGCTTTGTACCCACTGAATGGTGCACAGCAATAGTTATACTACTCCACAAAGGGGGAGCCACCACAGACATTGGGAACTATCACCCTATTAGTCTGACAAGCCTGGTATGCAAGGCCATGGAACGTATCATCATGGAACTCATAAACAAAGACATTGGTAACCTCCAAACTCTGGAACCCACCCAGTTCAGGTTTGTGAAGGGCAGATTATGCCTGCTAAACCTGACCGACTTCTTTGAAACATTCACCAAAGCCGTAGACGAGGGTAAGGCAGTTCACACAGCCTATCTTGACCTCACCAAGGCTTTTAACACCATTCCCCATTCTGGAATTATAGATAAACTCACTAAACTGGGTATAAATCCATACGTCACCAGATGGGTTGCCAAATGGCTCACTGACAGAACCCACACTGCAAAGGTTGCAGATTACAAATCTGACTTTAAACCAGTGACAAGTGGAGTACCACATGATTTAGTCCTGGGTCCTCTCCTGTTTGTTATCTACTTCTCTGAAGTAACAGCTAATACAGAGGGACTCTGGCTGATGAAGTTCGCAGATGACTGCAAATTGGGCGCCATAGTTGAGTCCCCAAATGATGTGGCTATCCTACAAAAGGGTCTCACTGAGACAGATGCCTGGTGTCAGAGCCATGGCCTCAAGCTAAATGCCAAAAAGTGCATTGTCATCCCCTTTGGTAAAAACTCTGTACCCATGAACTACCACATAGGCATCAGTCCACTTAATGCTGAGGGTCTGATAAGAGACCTTGGGACTCGGGTGGACAGTAGTCTCTCCTTTGATAATCACACCACCACAGTAGTCAGGAAATCCTTGTACGTGGCACACCTTATCAGGAAAAGGTTCTCATTCAAGAAAAAAGAAGTCATTGTTCCCCTCTACTCGGCTCTCATTAGACCGATTATAGAGTACAACGCCCCTTTTAGAATGTACCTCACAAGACATCTGAAACAGCTGGAAAGGCCACAGAAGTACCTCACAAAGAGGATTACGGGCCTCAAACAGATGTCCTATGCTTACTGTCTCAAAAAAACTCCAGTTTTACTCCGTAGCATATCGCGTACTCCAATGTGATCTCTACCTAACATACAAATCTATGTCAAACCCTGAGCTTTTAGACATGCTACACCTAAAGAAATTCCAATCCCTCTGGGAAACATGCTCTAGGGACCTAAACTTTGTCACCACAATAAACAGAACACACTGGAGGGATAAATCCCTGTCCCAGAAACTTCCTATACTCTGGAACAAGCTACCTATCTATGTCAAGCAGAGTTCCTCATTAGCACTCTTCAAGAGAAATCTTGATGAGTGGATGGGAAAAAGGAAATTCACCCTGGGGATCACTTCTCTGGCTCTGCTCGACAGGGGTACAGGAAAATAACTTTCTTGGGTGTCAAAATCCAGGGAACCATGTTGGCTAGGCTTGCATAGGCCCTTGGGCCAATAGCCTAGTACCTACCTATGAACCTATAAACCTATGTGTTGGTACTTTACTAGAAAAAATATTTTCTGATTTTCCCCTAAATGTCACAAAAATCTTTGATACAACATTTAAGTCATCTTAATATATAAAGAAGTATAAATAACCAGCATTTAACACTTAGCATTTCAATACTCTGATGCTGCTTATGTAAATTTGTCAGAAGATATGACAACTGCCTTTAAATCCCTAACTGATCTAATTGCTTTGTTTTGTTATGAAACATATGGCTACAGAGGAAGCAGCTGTGAATCAGTTTTAAGTTTTCCTCTTCTCTGCAATAAAGACAGTGGAAAATAGTCACACAGCTTTCTGACTTTTTATAGCAACAGGATTAATTACCTGTCTACAATTGACAGCAGTACCTCATAGGGTGAACTACAGATTTCTCTGTGTCTGTGGTATGTAACGCAGTCGGAAACAAATTTGTCTGCAAAGTATGTGAGAAGTTAAGCTTAAAAATATAGATGGTATTTCTCTTCCTTTGATTCCAAGGCAAGGAAATGATAGCTTTAAAAATACAAGCAGGTTTCTGGTACCTACATGATATTGGAACCATATCGCAGGGGGAAAAGCAACCTAAGGACTGTTACACTGTAGTAGAGGGTGGAGTTTTCTTTTAAGTATTACCTTAATTCACCTAAACAGTTAAAAGAACAACAGGGAAAAGGCTTTGAACCTGGTCCCTCAGCACAGAAAGCAGTTTATTAATAATGCAGAGGTTTAGACCTCTGCTCTAACACTAGGCACCAGGGATAGTCTTTTAAATACTTCTTTAAGAAAATTAAAAAAATAATAATAAAAGAAGGGAATAAAGCTTTGAACCCTGTATCCTTGGTACAGACAGCTCTTTAACAAAGGAGAGCTTTACTCCATTATGCAAACTGAATACTTTGTGAACTGTTAGGTCTTGTATACTGATATATTTTCTGAACAATAACAAGTATGAACCCCTAATATCTGGCATTATTGATTGACCGTAATGGTCCATGAGTTACAAGGGACAGGGCAGGTATAAGATGCAAAATCAGGAGCATTCTGTAAAACAGAGACAGTTGAGAGAGATGGGGGTGTCTGTGTGGGGGGATGACATACCTCTAACTGGCCACGCTCAAGACATCTGTTCAAAGTCAGGAAAAACACTAGATGACAGCAGAGATATGTTTTTAAATATTGACAAGAAAAATCAGCATAAATCCAGCAATCGCTGAGGCTTATTCAAGCAGCAGAAATAAATGCTAGTTCAAACAATGACTGAATCCATGCCAAGGACAAGTAAAATCCAAGCTGTTTGATTGGTAAGCACTTTCACCCTGTCAGGGCTTTGTCAAACCATAAGAAACAAACACTGAATAAAATCAAGTCACATTTTATAAGGTAATAGGGCTGACATCACTTCCTGTTCCTGATTAAAACTTTTCAGTATGCAAAAATAATACATGTCTATAAAAAATGTATACAGAAAATTATATATATAAACAATATATATATGAAAAATATACATCTGTATATAAAGGCAAATATAAAACATTTATTAACATTCTAAAATATGTATGTTTATCTCACAGTGAGTCTCCTATTCTTAAGAACAGGTTTCAATGGAATTTTGTTATTCAGACCTGGTCTCCAGTCTGTTCTAAGTCTGATAATCCATTTTAATCCCAGTGTTTCAGTGTAATTGCATATATCCCCTCCTTTAACACTGGGGATAAAATGGATTATCAGTCTGAAACACTGGAATTAAAATGGATTATCAGACTGAAACACTGGAATTAAAATGGAATTAAAATGGATTATCAGACTGAAACACTGGAATTAAAGTGGATTATCACACTGAAACACTGGAATTAAAATGGATTATCAGACTGAAACACTGGAATTAAAATGGAATTAAAATGGATTATCAGACTGAAACACTGGAATTAAAGTGGATTATCAGACTGAGACACTGGAATTAAAATGGATTATCAGACTGAAACACTGGAATTAAAATGGATTACTAACAAAGGAGAGCTTTACTCTATTATGCAAAGTGAATACATTGTGAACTGTTACGTCTTGTATACTGATATATTTTCTGAACAATAACATGTATGAACCCCTAATATCTGGCATTATTCCACTGTGAGATAAACATAGATATTTTAGAATGTTAATAAATGTTTTATATTTGCCTTCATATACAGATGTATATTTTTTATATATGTTTATATATATATATATATATATATATATATATATATATATATATATATATATATATTGTTTATTTATATAGTTTTCTGTATACATTTTTTATAGATGTATTATTTTTGCAAATTGAAAAGTTTTAATTAGGAACAGGAAGTGATGTCAGCCCTATTTCCTTATAAAATGTGACTTGATTTTATTCAGTGTTTGTTTCTTATGGTTTGACAAAACCCTTACAGGGTAAAAGCGCTTACCAATAAAACAGCTTGGATTTAATTGTCTTTGGCATGGATTCATTCATTGTTTGAACTAGCATTTATTTCTGATGCTTGAATAAGCTTCAGTGACTGCTGGATTTATGCTGATTTTTGTTGTCAGCCTTGGTTTGCTCCTGTGCTTCTCTTTTGGATAATTTATTTATTTTATTAGTAACAGGAGCATTTGGACCGTGATAACACTCACTGTTATAGTATGTTTTTAAATATTACCCCGATAGTTAAAAAATTAATAGAGCAGCAAGTTTAGCATCACAATGCAGTTTCTGAAAAAAATATTACGCTTAAAC